>NC_142439.1:7641363-7944393 GCF_059453495.1 Arachis ipaensis | reverse complement strand
ATTTTTTTAATATAAATTGAATTCATTTTAGTATGTATATATTGTATCAGTAATAAATTAAATCAATTTGATTTGATTTATTATTTATATAAATTATTAATATTTATTATTTTTAAAATATAAATATCAATAAAAAATATTTTTATATAGATTTAAATTAAATATTAAAAAATCAAAATAAATAAGAATAAAAATTTAATTTTTGTGTTTTACTTCAAATTATAAAGAATTTACATTTTTATAAATTTATGAATTTAAAATAGAACAATAAATAATTTCTAAAAATTCATTAAAAATCATCCTTTAACTCATTAGCATTTAAAGAATAATTGAGATTTTGATATTGAAAAAGTTTATATAAAGTATAACTTTTTAAGGTGGCATAGGAGTTAAACTTGAATTTTTTCAAAATCAGAAATAATAAATAGTTATACAATATAAAATAATCAATTATATTTATACAATATATAATTAAAATTTTAACTATTTCTCAAATTATAAATAATAAATGTCAATAATTTGTACGAATAGTAAATCAAATCAATTTAATTAGATTCGAGTTAGTATATATATGTTATAACAGTAGTAAATCGATGATTCGATTTAATTGATTTGATTTATATAATCTTACTTAGATTATTTTTTTTATTAGTTTAATATTGATAATAATTAATTATAGTAAAAGTACATAAGATTAACAGAAAACATATTTTTTGTTGGGAGAATAAAAAAATAAAAATAAAAAACTAAAAAAAAATTTTATAATTAATGTTATGTTCTCTTTATGTATTTTTATTATAATTAATTATTATCAACATTAATAATAAAAAAATAATCTTTGTAATATATAGAATTATTTAAAATAAACTTATAACAAAAACTAAAATAAGATATTGACATAATTTTAAAATTAAAATAATTATTAATGTATTTGATCCTAAATAAATACATAAATAAATAAATATCTTGCGTTTTACTTATATATTAATAAAATGAATTCATACTTTTAACGGTTACGTGGAAACTTTATCTCCAACAGATACGTTGTAATCTAGAATTAAATGCAAATCGGGTTATTGCTATAAAAAAACAAATGTGTTAAAGAACATTAAATAACCACAATTAATTAAAATAGTAATTTTTTACTGTCAAAATATGTTATAAACATTACGATAGAAAAACAAGTTATAAAATTATAGAAAAACAATTAAAAGAAAAACACTTGTTTGAAAATGAAAAAGAAGTAACATAATAACTTATAGCCATCTTGATTTGGTCAAAATTTTTTGGTAGATATATAATAACTTTATATTTGATAAATAAAAAAAATCAAATATCTTTGATAAATAAAATAGCATGTTTTTTTAATTTTAAAATTTTAAAAGTATTTTAAAAATACCTACAAAAATATCTTTAAAAATTAACTTTTGTCTTTTAAAGTTGAAAAATCAAATATATTTTTGGAAGATATTCATGTATGTCACTATATTTGTTTAGAATATAATATTTTAACTTTTATAATCATTAAAATTTATATTAAATAATAGATGTGGTCAACATTTAGTGAATAAAAAAAGAGTTTCTGAACCGTCAAGGTTAATTGACTCTTTTAAATTTAACAAAATTTCTGTGCTGTCAAGATCAATATTTTAACATACATATCACAATTTCATTCTAACTCAAAATCACCAAATAAAAACAAATAGAAAATAGGACAAAAAGTAAGTGAAAATCTTTACCATTAGTAGGGCAGAGTAGATAGCCAAAGAACTCTTTGGAGAGAAGAATGCATTGTTTTAAGTAACATCAAACAAAATCAGCTTACTATTGTTCGGTTTTGTTCCCTAATAAAACAATAACGTGTGATGTAACCACAGTTTCACACTGAGTTTAACCACAGTTCCCTAGTTTCAATTATAAGTAAATTGAAAAAACAAAAGATGAATTCAGAGAAGGGTATTATTGTTTTCGGAATATTAAGTTATATGTCAACGCCTAAAGATGACTCGTGTGAGTTACCAATCTACCCATCTCCTCAATTTCTGCCATATGGACAGTATCTATAGTATCTTTCTTTTTTCTTTTTTTTTTTTTGTCTTTCCCGTTACTTAGACCACTAATTAAGTAGGGGTGAGCACGGATAGCGGATACCCGATTATCCGTCCAAATCCGAACCGAACCAATTAAATTGGTTCTGAAACCAACGGATAATCGGGTCCAACCCAAACTAAATCGATGGTTTTTGTTAGTGATTAGTTTGGGTATCGATTTTGGGATGCGAAACCTGATCATATATTAATTAAATAAAAAATTAAAAAAATATATATGGCTTTTTCATACATTAGACAATAATTATTCATTATTAATATGTTTGGATTTTAATGAATTTAGTTTTTAATGTATTTAGTGTTTACATGTTTGGATTATTTCTATTGATGTTACATGTTTATTGTACTTGTTAAATTTTTAGGATAAAAATTTGATTTTTTTTTTTATAAATTTCAAAGTCATCGGGTACCCAATTACCCGAACCGAACAAATCTGTTCTTAATCGGTTTGGTTTGGTTCGGGTACATGTACAAAAAAATACAAATCCAAACCAAATCGAACCAATTACATTTTGATCTGTTCGATTCTAATTTTACCATAACCCAAACCAAACCGACCCGTACTCACCCCTATAATTAAGAGAATTTATTTTCTATCAACTAATCTCATCCTTTATTATTCACATCATGAATTCTGTCGTCTTTCCTTTTTATAATATTTTTTTTAGTACTTCTTCATGCATGTTATTATTTTTTATAGAATTTTTATTATTTTTATTCATATCATTTTTTTAATTGTTTTTTTTTATAGAATTTTTTTGACTTTGTATTGTGATTTAATTAATCCTATTAGAAAGACTAAATTAAATAAAAAATTAACATGAAAATAATATTAAAATTATAAAGAATATTAAAATTTATTTAAATATTTAAAATAAAATAATATAAAATAATTATTTAAATTTATTCTTTTTAATCAATTTTTTATTTAAGAGTAATTTTGAGTAGTATAAAATTTTACATAAATCACTAAAAAAGTGTAACAGTTTACGTGTATTTAAAATTTGCAAAACCTCTTTCACGATTTTTATAGATTTGTAAAAATTACATATGCAATATTCAAAAATTATAATACTGTAATTTTGGTTCTCAATTGATTTATTTGGTAACTTACCCTTTATTATATATACTATAAAAAATTATAATAAGTAATTGGTGATTAATTTTTTATGTATGATCAAATTTATTTATATTAATATAATAAAAAATTATAAAATATTAAATACATATATCTATATATAATAAGTAATTGATGATTACCTTTTTTTATGAATAATTAACATAATTAAATAGATAAATAATATAAACAAATTAAATAATCTCCAATATTACACAAATCTCCTAAAACAAAATAATTTATATACATATTTTGTTTGTATATCTATGTAGATTTGATTTATATTTTTTTAATGTAAATCAAATGTTGTATCAGTAGTAAATCAAATTAAATTAGTTTAATTTGATTTACTACTTGTACATATTATTAATATTTATTATTTTTAAAATATAAATATTAATAAAAAATGTTCCCATTTAAATTTAAATAAAATATAAAAAACTTAAAACGAATAAGAATAGAAATCAAACTTTTGTATTGTAGTTTAAATTTTAGAAAATATACATTTTTATAAATTTATGAATTTAAAATGGAATAATAAATAATTTTTAAAAATTCATTAAAAATCATCATTTGACTCATTAGTAACTAAAGAATCATTACCAGAATTTTGATGTTAAAAAAAATAATATAAAGTATAACTTTTTAAGGTGGCAAAGTTAAAATTTAAAATTTAAATTTCTTCAAATTTCAGAAATAACATATAGTTATACAATATAAAATAATCAACTATATTTATATAATATATAACTAGAACTTTAATTATTTCTCAAATTACAAATAGTAAATGTCAATAATATGTACAAATAGTAAATCGAATCAAGTTAATTTGATGTATTATATAAGTACTGTTCAGTAATAAATCGAATCAATTAGCATGTATATGTTGTATTAGTATCAAATCGAATTAACTAAATTTAATTTATTACTAATATACATCATATATGTGTGAATAGAATCTATTCACATTAAAACAGTATAAATTGAATCTAATTTATTTGATTTATATAGAATCATTTAAGATATGTTTAAAATGAAAATCAAAATAAAATATTAGCATAATTTTAAGGTTGAAATGATTTATTAATATGATTATTTTAATTAAATAAATAAATAAATATCTTGCATTTTACTTATTAATAAAATGAAGGGTCCATCTAGTGTACAGATGCACTTTGGTACAGATTTACAGATTTTTGTTTTTATTTGGTTTAAAAGTGTATCACTAAAAGTGTTGCTTAAAGAGAAAGTGTTACCCTTAATCGTTAACTTGGCTCTGATACCAATTTTGCAATCTTTTTTACTATATGATACCATTTTTTTTTTTTTATAGTTTTCAATCTTGTTTTAGTTTATAATATTCTTTTTTGCATGGATTATTGTATATAAAATCTTTTATCTGTTTGTCTTTTTCTTTGATATAATTTCTTAAATCCTCAAAAACTTCTTTTATTTCTACACTTTCTGTTGTTTCTAAATACCTTCTTAATTTTTCAACTTCATTTTCCATTTTTTCTTTCAACAGCTTTAATTCTTTTAAGTCATAATATGGTTTTCCAGGCATTTATAAATTTTTTAAGTTTAATTCCAACTTGTTTATATTTATTCTTATTTCTATCCTTTTTATTATAAGGTCATCAATTTCGATCTGAAGGTTATTTAATTCCTTTTTATACTCTTTTATTTTACTTTTTAATTTTTCTACCCTTTTTCTTTTTATTTTATTTTCTGGTTTTTCAATCTTTTTATGCTTCATTATTTATTTTAAAATTTCTGCAAACTCTATCATTGATTCATTACTATTTTCTAGAGATTCTATTAATTTTTCTAGCTCTTCAACTTCTCTTTTTAACTTGTCATAGATTATTTTTAGAGCTTCAAATGCTCTTTGATTTATTTCAGAAAACTGTAAATAATTCAAACGATTTTCTCTTTCAAAGAGCTCTTGTTTCTTGTCTTGATAAGTTACATATATTTCTTCTTTATTTATTGTCATAATTTAGTGTTTAGAGTTTCATTTAATTTTTCGACCTTTTTTGTTAATTCTTTGATTTCAGAATTTTCTTCTTTAATCTTCAACTTAGATAGACTTAAAGGACTATTAATTTTAGATTCTCTAATTTGAAAATTCGATGAAACTAATTTTCCTGACGGTTCTTTTAATAATAGAACTGGGTTTTCAATAGCTTTATATTTTGGTATTTCTGTTTTTACAATTTTCTGAAATAATTCATCGACATAAATTCTTTCTCTGTTTTTAAATATTATACTATGATGGCTATTTGTTAAAGCATAATTTATTGCATATGTAATTGAAAATGGTTCATCATCTTGTTCCATTAGATTCTTTCTGTGAAATTTATAAGCCAGACTTATAGATCTTCCAAGATTTTCAGTTGATAAAGGTATAGCATATCCCAGATGGGCATTAAATTTAACATTTACGTTTGCCAAGTTTCCATGAACAATTCCAATTATTTGATCTATTGGGTCATCAGTAATTCTTTTGTCACAGATTGCTAAGCTTATTGGTGAATTAATTCCTTTCATATATGTAGATTTGATTAAGACTTGTATAGTACTAATATGAATCCATCCAATTTTAGATCTTTTTTGTTGATCCTTAATTTTCTCAATCTGTTTACTTAATTCTTCATCATTTATCAAAGCTATTTCAAGTTCTCCATTGGCGGATTTTATCTTTATAGGGGCTTCAAGTTGAATTTTTCCATAGTATATTATATTTTTTCTATTAAAAACTTCTTTTAAAAGGTTTTGTTTATTAAAATTTTCGTTTGATTTGAGATTTAATTCTGTTTTTAAAACAGCCTGTTTTTCATTATCTAATAAAGCAGTTAATCTATAATAATCAGATTCTTCTATTAATTCTAAACTTTCTAAATAATTCATAATTGAAAGACTAGAATGAATACATACCTTTCTGGAGAAAAACTTCTTTTATTTAATATATTTTACATAAGGTGTTTTTATCTCCAGAGGGGAGATTGTAAATACTAACTCCAGAGGGGAGTTTAGAACTATTTTCCCTAATGGAAATTCTTCTTCAGATCATAGAATCGCCTCGGTAGCTTCCTCCTTGCTCTCCTAGCATTTGAGTACTCTTTACCTCCTGCTTTCTATTTTCTGATGCCTTCTACAATTGTCTAAGCAACCTATTTATAATGGTTGGGTCTGATGGACAATTCCCATCCTTACCCTTCTTATGACGTCATTGCTTACGTCATTGTTTATTATCTTGCACCAGCTACATTGTTGGTGCTCTATGACCTAAGCGCTTACGTCATTATGCAATAATGTTGAGAGATGCTTCAGATGTGCTGTCTTCCTCTTTCATTATGTGACCTTCAGATGCGTTGTCTTCTTCCTTTATCATGTGGGTTGATTCCGTTTTATTATTGCTTTCTTCAGATAACTCTGAGACGCATAGCTGGCACTTGTGGTCTTCTCTGTCTTTTATCAAATAGCAGAGATTCCTTTTTATCCCTTCAGGGAGCTTTTCTAAGAGTCCAGATAAGTTGTAGAATGCTGATTCAAATTTCACTAAGAGTCTCATCTCTCTTTCTTCAATTTCATTCCTTTTACTAGACACAAGCAAAGTATTTCTGCTTTTATAATTAATTCTTGTGTGAGATTCCCTTGTTATCTTTTGAGTTCTTTCGAAGACCCTTGCTAGTGTGCTGGCTAGCCTTCCTTCATGACTGTAGATTGTTAAATCTTGAACTTGATCAATTGGTTGAAAATTTCCTGGGAAGACAGACATGAATATTACTTGGTGTGCTGGAACCAAGCATTCTTCTTCTTCATTAAAAATAGGTTGACTGTTCGTAAATTTTAGGGATATATCCCTTGGATTTACGTTGTCAATCATATTTTTAAATCTCTTCACTGCATCAACGAATCCTGCAGGAAACTCACTAATAATTTTTAGATCATTAAAAATTAAAATTGTATCAATTAATCCATACTGGAAAAACTGATAGGTGTCCGATGGGGATGCATCTGGAAATATAACCAGCTTTGTTAGCTGTTCTTTGGCAATAGGATAATATCCCAAAATTGCTCTTTTTTCTTCAGTCCAGTTTAGGACTATATTAAGGGTTTCCCTGAGATTTGATCTACAGACCCTTTTCTTTTCTTTGATTTCAGCCCTTGTAAGAATGTTTCTTATTATCCCTGTTCTCTGGGTTTGAATTGGAGCTTTATCTGCTCTTTTTAGGGTTTGCTCTGGATGAAGAGCTTCATATTCCCTGAAAGATTCCTTTGCTTCTTCCAGTGTTAAAAACCCTCCTTTATGAATTATCCTTGATTGATGTGTAAATGGTGCTGCTTTTTCCCAGGCATCATAAACTCCTTTCATGGGGCCATTATAAATTACATAATATTTTTTATCTTGGGTGGATTTTTTGATAATTTCAGCAATTGTTTTATTTTCTGGAATTTTTTCTTCACCTGATTTGTCCACCACGCTTAGCTGGCTGAGCTCTGATGGTTGTGGTTGTTGTGTTGATTTCATTGCTTCGATGGCCTTCTTGAGGGATTGGATCTGTGTCCTTATTTGCTGACAATGCTTGCATTTTTCGAGTTCTTGTTCGTATTTCTGAATTTCTTGATCTAATGCGTTGTAGACGAACTCCATTCTCTTGTTAATGTATCTGCAATAACATTTTTGTCACCCTTAATATATTCAATTTTTATTGGATATTGTAACAAAAATAGTTGCCATCTTACCAATCGTCCATGATTATAATCAACTTTTAAATTATATCGTATGAAACCTGTTAGGTAGCTTGAATCTGTCCTTAATGTAAATTCTCTTGGTAGTAAATCAATTTTCCATTTCTTAAGAGATTTAATTGCTGCTAGAGTTTCCTTTTCATGAGTGGTATATCTCTGTTCTGTTGGAGTAAAAGTTCCTGAAATATACCTGCAAAGTAATTCCTTTGGGGAATCTTTAGAATCTAGTGATTCTTTTCCTTGTTCCAAACTTTTTATAGCTTTCTTAGCTTTTAGACATCCTGACCAGGTTATGTCTGAAGCATCTGTTTCTACTATTAAGTAGTCATTTTCTTCTGGAATATAAAGTTCTGGAAGTTTTTCACATAATTCTTTAATCCTTTGAATTTGCATACTATCTTTTTCATCCCATTTCCATTCTTTTTTAGTACTTATTTTTGGAAATAAGCTTTTAGTGTATTCTGTTATATTCTTTAAAAATCCTTGATCTGAAATATAATTTATACATCCTAAAAATCTTTGTAATTGTTTTCTATCTTCTATTTTATTAGGAAATAAATTTACCTTTTCTAGGACATTTGGTTGAAGTTTTAGCTTTCCTTGAGTAGATAGAATTAATCCAAGAAACTCTATTTCTTGTTTTGCTATTCTTGCTTTCTTTTTGCTAAGAACTAATCTTTTTTCTTTACATCTTTCTAAAACTATTAATAATTTTTGAAGATGATCTTCTCTATCCTGTTTTGTAAAAATTAGTATATCATCAATATACACTAAAACAAATTCATTTAACTCTTTTAGATTTTCTTCCATAAATCTTTGGTAAATACCTGGGGCTTGTTTTAATCCGAATGGTAATACATTCCATTCATAGAGTAACACACTTGTTGATTCTTTTGTTGGGCAAGTAAAAGCAGTTAATTTCTTTGTTTCTTCGTCTAAACGAAGCTGCCAATATCCTGATTTTGCATCAAGAGATGAAAACCAAGTTGCTCCTTTGATTTTTTCTAAAATAGAATCTTTTCTTGGAAGTTTATGAGCATCACCAATAGTTGCTTCATTCATCTTCTTATAGTTAATAACCATTCTTCGTTTTCCCCTTTTAATTTCATTATTATTTTCGACATAAAAGGCTGGAGCCGCATGAGGACTTTTACTTAATCTTATAATTCCTTTTTCCAAAAGATCTCTACATTCTAATGAAAACTCTTCTCTATCTCTTGCGGAATAAGGAATTTTATTTGGAACATTTATCTCTTTTGTAGGATCTTTTAATTTAATACTTACTAATTCGTTATTTGTATTTTTAACATCTAAAGGATCTTCAGCACAAATTTCATCCAAAAGTTCTTCTATCTTTATTTCAAGACTATTTTTTGGGATATTTATCTGAAAGTATAGATTTAAATAACATGTCTCTAATATAGAAAATATTTTAAATTTTAAGATCTTATCTATAGTGGTAGTTGGTATTTTTATACGTTTTGATTTTTGATTTATTGAAGAATCGTGTGGTGCTTTTAAAACTATATATGTTAATTCTTGAATGAATGGATGATATAGTTTTAAAAAATTATTTCCTATGATAAAATCCATTCCAGAGTCTAACATATATATAGATGGAACAATGAACCTATAATTTTGAATAAAAATTTCAACCATCTCTGCTTTTTGGTTAATTTTATGTATTGATTTGTCAGCTATTCTAACTCTTAATGGTTTTTTTAATTTTTTCCAATCAAGTTTTATGTTTGAACTAGCAAAGCATTGCGTTGCTCCAGAATCTATGAAAGCATTTATAAACTTTTCTGTTATTTTTATAGTAATAAATGTAGCATTATTACTCAGTCTCTGAGTCTGTTTCCGAGACATATTCAAAAATATAGTCTAAGTTATCATCAGATTCTTCTAATGGTTCCATAAAACAGGACTTAGCAATTTCTATTTGTTTAGTAAGATCCTTTTTATCCTTCTTTTTCGGACATTCATTTGCATAGTGACCTTCTTCTTGGCAATACCAACACTTACAATTTTCTTTTTTATTTGGACAATAATCACTTTTTTGTCTTTTGTTTTTATTGTTATTTCTTTTTCTAAAATACCTCTTTTTTCTCCAGTTTGGATAATATTTTCTTTTTCTAAATTGATATTTTCTTTTTCTTTGAAAATTTTTATTAAGACCATATTTTTGAGGTATCTCTTCATTATCCTGACAGCAAATTCTAATTATATTTGCAAATCTTTTTTGAGTTGCTTCTTGCATACAACGTTCTTTTATTTCCTCTCTTATTGCAGAGGTTGCTCCGCCAAAATTATTTTCAATTGTTCCTCTATTTATTTCTCTTATAAATCTTCCCATAATAAATTCATTAGCAGGATATGGAAGTTTTGTTATATACATACTAAGATAATGATTTTTATCTTCTTCTTTTAATTTGTAATAATGTATTCTATATTCACATATATAAGACTCCACATTACATAGATCATATATCTGAATGTTAGCTAAATGATTTTTTGCTTCTTGATATTCTTTATTATAGACTTCTTGTTTATGATCTATAATATTTTTTCCAAAAAATTCTTTATATAGAATCATCATTATATATAATATCTTATCATAAGCTGTTGTTTTTGTTGCTAATTCTTCTATTATTTGGTTTTCTATTGATGTCATATAATCTCTTATAGCTCCTTTAGTATGAAACCCTATGTAATTCCAAATATCTCTTCCAGATAATTCGTTAAGTTTTGGATTAGTAAAGGCTTCTAATAAGAAGGAATTCAACCAGTTTTCGAAAATTTCTTTTTCATTCTTTTTACAGTCTAAATCGAGCATTCTTTCTCCTTCCATTTCCTGAATTTTAGGAACGTATTTTGATGGTGTTTTTGTATATTTTGAATCTTTATTTATAAATCCTTTTTTAAAAGCATAATTATCAAAACCTGTTTCCCATTTAAATTGAGATTGATTATCCCTAGATGTTTCAGCTTCATTTTTTACTTGTATTGGAATTGCTGGTTCTTCGTCACTTGAATAATCTAGGATGTGTTCTTCATTTTCTATATTTTCAGAATTTACTAAATCTTCTTCTATCTGAAATCCCTGTTCCATAATATTATTTTCTTGAGCCATTTTTAATTGTTTAAAAAGCATTGTAACTTCTTCTAATTTTTCTTCAATATTCATAATTTTAGTGGTGGTTTTACTTTTAAATCTGTTATGTTGATTATATTTTGAAATTTTTCTTCTTTGGGATTTTCTTTTTCCTTATTTCTTTGAAATTTTATAGATACTAATATTTCTTCAAGCATATCTACTATCTACTTAATATACTAAAACTGGGTTTTCCCCCAGCTACTAAAGGTGACGTGTCGATCTCTTATGCCTCCGTTTTCCCTCCAAAACGAATAAACTTTTTTTTATTCTAAATTATTTTATTGTAATTATATTATAATTAATACTAAATTAATAATATATAATTATACTAATTTAGCAACATATCTTCATTATAATTATATCAAATCAATATTTAATGCACTATTAAACTACTTATCAATTATCAATTAAAAATACTTTTAATAATTTTAATGATAATAATAATATCAATAATAGTAATAATAATAATAAAAAATCTTTGTTACCCTATTCACGTATATTAAATAATTTTTCTAAATTATTTTATAAAAAATATCTTTAATATAATTATATTGTAATTAATATTTAATGAATAATATATAATTATACTAATTTAGAAACATATCTTCATTATAATTGTATCAAATCAAAATTTAATGCATTATTAAAAAATTACCTTAATAATAGGTAATTTACATATTTATTTTTGTTTTACTAAAGTCTATATATAGTGTTTTTCTGTGGTACATGAATCTAAATTTGAGAACATATATTTTATTAGTGGCAAGTTGTTAACCCATTTATATTGATAATAATAATAACTTTATTAGAATAAATATCAAATTCTATTCCTAATATAAAAATATAAAATTTAATTCCTTCCATCTTCATTTTACCACTATAAAAGACCATGTATACTAGAAAAGAATATCATTCGTTTACCAATAAATCTTTCATTTGATAGCTTTTACAACAATTCTTTTTCTTCCTATGAGGCATCGTTGCAAGAAGGCAACTATCGTGGACACAAACTACCACACTCTCCAACTTTCGTGCTCATCATTCGGAACTATATAAGATATGTTATCTATGAAGTATTTATAGACCATGGTGTTATCATGTATGCATAAATAAAAAATGTTTCGTATTTAAATTTAAGTCATTTACCTGTTTGTAGTATATTGTAGTGTGAAATTACTTTCAATATGTATTGTGTAACGATATTATTATGTTCTAATTTAAACTTTTACTTTAGAACTGTATTATGATTTTATCTCATCATTTTTTCTTAGATATCAAGTTGACGTATTTTTATTTATTATTATTATTGAAACGGATGTGATATGAAATGTACCCAAAAAAAAAACTCTCACATTCAATTTATTTTATTGTAGTCTTCTATCTATTCTATTTATTTTTATTTTCTTCTTATTCATTTTATTTTCTTTTTAAATGTTATATAATTTATTATAATTTATACCAATCTATCTATTTAATATACTAAAACTGAATTTTTTTCCCAACTTATGATGGTGAGGTGTCATTTTCTCGTGAATCCATTTTCCCTCCAAAATGATTGCACTATTTTTCTCTTTCAAATTTATTTTTAAAAATTATCTTTAATTGATATAATTGTATTATAATTAATATTTAATCAATGATACATAATTATACTAATTTAAGATAATCTCTTTATTATAATTATACTAATCTCTTTTAAATTTATTTCAGAAAATTATCTTAATTATAATTATATAACAATATTATACTTAATATTTAATGAATAATTCATAATTATACTAATTTAGAAAAATATCTCTACTATAATTATATAAAATCAATAATTAATGCATTATTAACCTAATTATCAATCAGAAATATTTTTAACTATTTTAATTATATTGATATAATTCTATTTTTTATTCATTATCCTAAAATTTTATTAGTGACAAGTTATTATCTTAATGGTAACCTATAATTATAATAATAATAATAATAATAATAATAATAATAATAATAATAATAATAATAATAAGATAGAAAATAATATTTTAGGAAAATATAAATTGGTTATTAATAATGATAATTATATGATTAATTTTTAGTAATCATTAAATATATTTAATATAAATAACTAAGTTTAATTAGTTAACAAATAAAAGGAAATATTATTGCACGATTGTAGAAGTAACAATATATATATAACCAATTTAATATTAATAACGATAATTATCGTTATTATTCAATAATAATAATAATAATAATAATAATAATAATAATAATAATAATAATAATAATAATAATAATAATAATAATAATAATAATAATAATCTTTTCTTTAATTAAAACACTCATCTAATTGAATTAATATAAATATTTAATGAAAATAAAGGATGAATTTTTTGGTTTGAAGGATAATACAATCGAATATTCTTGAAGATTTTAAAGTTGTGAGTATATATTCTTTCTATATTAATATACGCATGTATATTACCTCCTTTCTTTCATAAATGGAAAATAACATTTACCCGTTAAATTTGTTAGTTGCTCAATCAATTCATCTTATTTATTGTGATTGAGATTGATATATAAACAAAGATTTTTTTTTCTTTCATTAATTTTAGTAAAGAAATCCATGACGTAAAATAAAATAAAATAAAGTCAGTATCTACTTTTTTTCTCAATATTTTTTATATTTACGGTAAATATTAAATATAGAAAAGAAAAAAATAATATTAATTATTATCACTTTTATTTATTTACATTCATAATTAAATTTAATATAATTATAGTAAGTCTCTATAATTATAACAATTTATATCTGTTACATATATAGCAATCATATTATATATAATTATATATCTCCTCTTTTATATATAATTAGCAAGTATTTCTATTTATATAATCTACTTAATATATTAAAATTAGGTTTTTTCTCAACTAATGAGAGTGAGGTATGAATTTCTCATGAATTCATTTTTCCTCCAAAATGAATGCATTTAATGAATAATGCATAATTATACTAATTTAGGAAAATATCTTTATTATAATTATATAAAATCTATATTTAATACATTATTAAACTACTTATCAATTATTAATCGAAAATATTTTTAATAATAATAATAATAATAATAATAATAATAATAATAATAATAATAATAATAATAATAATAATAATATACTTCTACTTAATATACTAAAATTGTATTTTTTCCTAATTAATTGAAGTGATGTGTCAATTTTTCATAAATTTATTTTTCTTCTAAAATGAAATCACTATTCTCTCTTCTAAATTTATTTTAGAAAAATATCTTTATTATATTTATATTACAATTAATATTTAATGAATAATGTATGATTATACTAATTTAGGAAAATATATTTATTATAATTATATAAAATTAATATTTAATGCATTATCAACTAATGAAAGCGAGGTGTCAATTTTTAATGAATTCATTTTCTCTCCAAAATAAAAGTACTATTCTCTCTTCTAAATTTATTTTAGAAAAATAAAAATTCCATGCTGAATATAGGTGGCAAGTTAAAAAAAATAAGCAAGTTAATGGAATCAAATCATATTTCTATAACATATATAAGAATGTATATTTTTATTATATAAAAATTGAATTTCTGTACTTCATGATGGCGTGGGATACTTCTTAGCGTATTTCTTAATTTATTTTTATAACTCATTGAATACAATTTATTACAGTAAATTAATTATATCAACTAATTGATTTGATTAGGTATTTAAATATCACACGATTTATTATAATTTATATCAATCAAATAATTATAATTTATTATATCAATTATTTTAATTCATTGATTTATAAGGTACATAATAACATAAATGATTTGTTACTTATACTGATTAAATACAATAAATACATATTAATTTAGTTAAAAAAAATCATTGTCTCCTATGTTTTCTATTTATTTTTTTAATTCATTAAATCCAATCAATTATAATAAATTAATTATATCAACTAATTAATTCAATCAATTATTTTCTAATTTATTTTTTTGAATTCAATAAATCAAATAAAATTAATTATACTAATTATTTGTATCGACTAATTGATTTGGTTAATTCTTAAAAATATTTTTATTTAATTTATTTAATTTATTTAAATATAGCTAATTAGTTATTTAATTTTATTAGGATAAATATCAAATTCTATTTCTAATATAAAAATACAAAATTTTATTCCTTTTGTTTTTATTTTACCACTATAAAAATACTAGAAGAAAATATTATTCATTTACCAATTACTCTTTCGTTGGGTAGCTTTTACAACAATTCTTTTTCTTCCTATGAGGCGTCGTCACAAGGCAACTATCATGGACACAAATCAGCACACACTCTTCAACTCATGTGCTAATCATTCAGAGCAATATATGATATGTTATCCATTAAGCATTTATAGACCATGGTGTTATCATGTATACATAAATAAAAAAAAATCCGTAAAAAATTCGTAATTAAGCTTAAGTTATTTACCTATTTGTGTGGTATATTGTAGTGTGAAATTACTTTTAATTTGTGTTGTGCAATGATATTATGGTTTAATTTAAGCTTTTATTTTAGAATTGTGTTATGATTTTATCTCATCATTTTCTCTTAGATATTAAGTTGATGTATTTTTATTTAGGGTAAAGTATACTTTTTGTCCCTGAAGTTTTCTAAAAGTTTCAAAATTACCCCTAAGTTTCAATTTGTTTCAATTTTATCCAGAAGTTTTCGATTTGAAACAAATTGAAACTTAGGGGTAATTTTAAAACTTTTAGTAAACTTCAGGGACAAAAAGTATACTTTACCCTTTTATTTATTATTATTGAAGCAGATGTGATATAAAATTTGTAAAAAGAAAAAAAATCTCACATTCAATTTATTTTATTGTAGTCTTCTATTCTTCTATTTCTTTTTTATTTTTTGTATTCATTTTATTTTTTTAATATCATATAATTTATTATAATTTATACCAATTAATTAATTATAATTTATTATATCAGTTACTTTAATTAATTAATTTATAATATACATGATAAAATAGATCATTTGTTACTTATACGTTTATTTTTTTAAAATCTAAATCTGAATAATTATATTTTTAGTTTTTGTTATGAACAAAATATTATTAATAATGAATAATAATTAACCACTCATATTTTTTATCAAAGTATTTGGATAATTTTTATATTTATTAATATTAATTATTGATTATTTTTTCATAAATAAATTATATTATAATTTTATGTTAGTTCATAATTGATTAATGATTAATGTTTATGAAACTATGTTACTCTAAATTTTATATTTTATAAATATTTTATTTAAATATAATTTTTTTAACATAAAAATGTATTATTTTTAATAATATCATAATTTTATATTTTTTAATTATTCTAAATGAATATTTTATCAAATACTAATTAAAGTCATTCTTCTATTTGCTTTTACTAATTTATTATCTAACTATTATATAAAATTAAAACTGTATTAATGAATTTAATATTAAAATTAATTTAACTTTTTATTATTTAGAGTGTTTTTCAATCAATAATTTTATACTCTTTATTTTTTTTTTCAGTTTCATTTTGAATTTTAATTTAGTACACAAAGGTAGTGAAATTCTATTGATACTGAAATAAAGTTACAAAAGGGTCCATAGGGTAGAATAAGTAAAATAATGTGATACACACATTGCAACATCTAAATAAAACAACTTAGAATCTAAAATGTTTATCTTTCTCTTTCTTGCCGTCTATTATATTATCTATTCTATTATATAAAAATCGAATTTTTACCTTTAATGCTAGAATCAACATAGCATGCTTCTACTTTATTTTGTTTAACTCATTAAAGACAATTCATTATGATGAATTAATTATATCAACTAATTGATTTGAATAGATATTTAAGTATTACACAATTTAAAATTAGGTATATTAATTATTTGATTTAATTTTTATGATATATAAATTTAAGAAATAAATTAAAATAAGATAATTTATTACTTATTTAAATTGAATACAACAAATATAAATTAATTTAGTTAAAAATTTACTATTTTCTAATCTTCTATACATAAAAATAAAAAAATAAAATTATAAAAATAATATTTTTATCACTTTTGCTATTTTAATTTTTTTTTTGCTTTTTTATGTATAATTTTATTTTATATTAACTTTGTTTATTTAATAATAAAATATACTCATATTAATTCTATCATATAATAATATATTTTTCTCCTATATTAATCGAAGAATTTTAATAGTTATCAACTACATCTAATAGAATAACTAAGAAGTGAGAACTACGAGAAGTTAAACCTAGGTTCAAAATATTGAAACAAAGAAAAGAAAACGGTGGATATATGATTAGAGAAAAATGTATAATAATGACAAAATATACTAAAACTGGATTTTTTCTCCAACTAATAAAAGTGGGGTGTTAATTTCTCATGAATTTATTTTTTCTCTAAAATGAAATCATTATTTTTTTTTCTAAATTTATTTAAAAAAAAATATATTTATTATAATTATATTACAATTAACATTTAACGAATAATGCATGATTATACTAATTTAGAGAAATATTTTTATTATAATCATATAAAATCAATATTTAATACATTATCAACTAATAAAAGTGAGGTACAATTTCTCATGAATTCATTTTTCCTCCAAAATGAAAGCACTATTCTCTCTTCTAAATTATTTTAGAAAACTATCTTTATTATAATTTTATTACAATATTACAATTAGCATTTAATGAATAATGCATAATTATAATAAATTAGAAAAATAAAGTCCAGTAATTTATCTTCCGACTGCACATGTGTGTAGAATAACTTTTAAGAATGAGCCATGTATAGTAAATACAGTCGATGATTGTAAAACTATATGCTAACATTGATATAATATTATTTTAAGTATATATTTTGCAGGCATCAAAGAAAAGTATTGAGTTGTTTTTTAGTAGATTTAAATTATTTATTGTTTATTAGAGAATTTTGTGCATTAGAATTCTCTAATAATTTATTATTTATTTTGAGTTAATTTTGATATGTTCTTACTTGACAGTAAAACAACATATAAAAATTTGTTGGTGGGTCTAAGTATTATTAAGTTATTTATGGTCACATTGAGTATATATGTTTGATTTATTGATGAAAGTAGATTACTAAAACCAATTAATAACTATTTTAGAATTAATATATTTAACACTAGATTAAGAAAAGACAAATAAATCATAACATATTATATTTTTATTAATCAAAATATTATAATTTAAATTAATCTTAACAAAATAATTTAAAATTATAATTTTAATCTTATCACGTGCATGGCACGGGTTAATACAAGTTTAAATAACAACTTTAATCTTATCACGTGCATGGCATGGCACGGGTTAATTGTTCTTCATTTTGAGCTGATTTTGATATTTTCTTACTTCATAGTAAACCAACATATAAAATTTTGTTGGTAGATTTAAGTATTACTAGATTATTTATGGTCATATTGAATATATATGCTTGATTTATTGAAAAAAGTAGATTAAATAACTATTTTATAGTTAATACAATTAATACTATATTAAAAAAAGAAAAACAACGCATACAAATTATTCTTTTATTAATTAAATTATTATAATTAAAATGAAATTTAACATAACAACTTAAAATTATAATTTCAATCTTATCACGTGCATGGCACGGGTGATTAAACTTGTAGAATTTAATTGTGGGTTAAAAGTATGATAAAGATGTGGGGAATCATTTCCATGGTAACATTTCTTAGAAATTCCGTGTGAAAAATAAGTTTTTTCAGGTTTTTGAAGTCCTTCAATAAAACTTATAGTAAAATAAAGATTTTGAGAAAAATCATTTTGTATTGATTTTAAGAATTCGGTGTCATTACAGTTAACATTAGTTAAAATCATTAATTTTTGATCTATTAATTTCGATAACTTAATTATTTCTTCTCTTAAATCTTCTAATTTACTTTTTTCCATTAGGTGACGTTTTTTCTTTGTGAAGAGCTACGGTTTTAAGTGAAAAGTGTGGCTTTAAAAAGTGTGATTTAAGGAAACAAATCTTTAAATCTGTACAGATTTAGATCTGTACCATATAATTTCCTTAAAATGAATTCATACTTTTAACGGTTACTGTAAAAATTTTATTTCTAACAGATGCGTTGTTATCCAAAATTAAATGCAAATCGAGTTATCGCTATAAAAAACAAATGTGTTAAAGAACATTAAATAATCACAATTAAATAACATAATAATTTTTAATAAAATATTTACTTGATCTAGCTAATTTGTCTCCTAAGGGTTGATGTTAAAGTTATAAATGTAAAAACAAAATTAAAATTTATAGTAATAATAAGTGTTAAATACGATTTTAGTTTTATATAGATCGAAAATTTTGTTTGTTTTTAACTTTTTATATATATAAAATCGTTTCTAAAGTTTAAAATCAAAATTTAAAATCGTTATTTTTATTTAAATATTAAAATATTTTAGACCAAATTATTTATAATAAAAAAAAGAGAAAAAGAATAATTTTTTGGAAAGGGAAGAAGAAGAAAAATCGGTCTACAATTCACTTCTATTTTCACTTTTGTCGTCACTTTCGTATAATTTTAGTTCTTAAGGTAAGGACGATTTTAAAATTAAGTTAAATTTTATATAAAAAAAAAAATTCAAGACAAAAAAAAATTTAATCTATACCTTAAAAAATTAAAATCATACTTAATTCTAATAATAATTTTATTATAAATTTTTAAAACACATATTAACTAAAAAGTCAGTCAATACGATTTAAGTGCCGTATTCAGTCTAGTACTAATGTGACTATGTGAGGTACGTGTATTGTTTTGGTGTCTATGTGAGGTGCATGTATATTTCATCCTTTTCCTGATATAATGTTGAATGTCAAAATTGGAATGAAAATAAATTGAAATGGAGTCAAATGAAAAAATTTGACAACATTAAAACATACGATCGAACTGCATCCAAAAATGACTTAAAGAAAATACATTATAAACATTACGGTCAAAAAATAACTTATAAAATTATAGAAAAAAATAAAAAAAAACACTTATTTGAAAATGAAAAAAAAAATTGGTGTGTTTTTTAGAAAGTAATAAGCCCGACACCAGAGATAGTAAAAGAAGCCAGTAATTTAGTGCGTGAACTCGTGAGCCTGATAGATGCTGCTAATTTTCTTTACTCTTACTTTACTCTTCTTTAAGCTCTTACTCTTTCAGTTACAGTTAGTGATAAATAAAAATACTTAATTTTTTTGTACTTTCTTATGAAATATTTTTATTTTATATTAATAAAATAATATTTATCTTTAAAAAAAAAAGTAACATAATAACTTATAGTCAGATTGATTTGGTCAATTTTTTTTGTCAGATATACTTCATGTTTGATAAATAAAAAAAATTATAGCGTGTTTTTTTAGTTTTGAAAATTTAAAAGTACTTTAAAATCACTTAAAAAATATCTTTAAAAATTAACTTATGTCATTTAAAGTTGAGAAATCAAATATACTTTTGGAAGATGTTCGTGTAAGCCATTATATTTATTTAGAATATAATATTTCAACTTTTATAATTATTGAGATTTATATTAAACATAATATGTGGTCAAGATTTGGTGAATAAGTAATTATAGAAAGTTGTAAACGAACTATAATTTAAATAATATAATTTTTTTATGTTTACTTAAAGTTAAAAGTCTCAAATTTAAATCTCATTCTTAACTTTAAAAATAATCATAAAAAATCTAAAAAAAGTCTGCAACAGATTTTTTTTTTCTTTTAATTTACCCAACTTACATTAAACTGTAGCATCATGAATCATGATATATGATGAGTCAATGACTTCTGTGAGCCTTTTTTTTTTTTTTATCCCAAAGCATGAGTCCTCAGTTCAACTTTGTTCATAGTGGGTTTAACCTTTTTTTTTTAAATTAGCCTCTTAAATACATGTATATTGTATTATCATGAATGTTGTGGGATTAAAAGCTTATTAAAAAATCGATGAAAAATAATGTTAGAATGTTTTATTTTGTTCTTTTTAAATTTATTTAAAATATTTAATTGTGTAAAATTTTAAAATTTATTATTTTATATGTCATTTTCATATTTTGGTAACAAAATAATAAAAAATATATAAAAAATTTTGGTTATATTTTATAATTTTATGTATAAAAAATATGTAAATATTTCGTTTATATAAGCGAAATATACGTTTTTTTTCTTTTTAATATTGTATTATTAAGGATGAAATCTTCTATGATGAACCAAACTATGTGTTAAACATTACTATGACCATATATAAAACGTCAGTGACATTTTGTGTTTCTTCAATTAAAATAATATTTTTTTAACAAAACGTCATTGACGTTTTGTGTTTTAATACTTAAAATAATATTTTTTATTACAAAACGTCACTACCACCACAATTCTGTAAAACACTAAAATAATAAAATATTTTTATATTTTACATTAAAATTCTTCATATATAAAAATTTTAGCCCGAAATATACACATCTTAAAAAAAATCATTTTGAGTCTCACTATAAAAATTATATTTCTATGTTAAATGTAATTTTTTTATTTTTTATTTTTAACTGAGCCATTTCTCAAGCACTACATCAAAATGTCAAATGGCTTAAATTAATTGTTATTTGTACTTTAAGATTGAATTAATTGAATCATATTTTTTACTTCACAAATCTTGGTCTTTTTTTGAAAAAATGATAAATAGATCATTGATCTTTTATTTCGAAAATAAATAAGTTCTCAACTAATTGAAAATACAAAAATATTTTTCACTTTTTAAAAAATGAGATATTTAAATTTTTTCAAAAGACTTATTTATCTTTATATATTTTGAACGAAAAAACTTAAATATTTCATGTTTTAAAAGATGAAAAACATTTTTATATTTTTAATTAATAAAAAATTTACGTATCTTCAAACTAAAATGTCAGGACCTATATTTATCTTTTTTTTATTATTTTTATTCGTCTTTAATTTTTTTTTTTTTTTAAAACTAGTTTTAACGTATATCATGTATTTAATACATGTTTTTTTTTCACCATATAATTTGTTCATTACGAATAAAGGTTCTATCTTAATTAAAGTGTGTATTTAAGATTAACAAGTAAAGAATATTCTTTTCATATATAATTTTGTTAATTTTTTTTTTATTTTTTGAGACCAAATTAGTAATACTTATAAGTTTTGATTAATATATTCATAATTTGCTTTTACATATTATAATATATATCAAAGGATTTTATTTTATAGAAAAAAATTGTTAAATTTTTGAGTTAATTCTTAAATTCTTACAAGTTAACGAATTTAGATTAATAAAATGAGTAAGTTTAATAACTAATAATTTAAATTTAAATAAATTAAAATGAATTCGAATAGATTCTGTAAATTTACATAAATTTGTATAAATTTGATAACCCTCAAATATACTAGTTTAAATTTATTTTGACCTCTTAAGTATTAAAACATGTAATTTTAAATTAAAAATTTAAAATAAAAAATTTAACATTTATATCTAATAAATTTTAGTTTTTTAAAATCAGACGTCTGTAATTTATTTAAAGATAGATGATTAGAATAGAGAAAAAGAATATTTAATAAAGTAAGATAAAATTTTACTATTATGTGTTTGATTGCTTAATTCATGTGAGAAAAACAAATTAAAAAAGACTTAAAATCGTTTTATATATAAAATATTGACATATAAGTAAAAAAATTTGCGTGTTTTAAGTAATCTTAAAAATAAATTCGAATTAAACTCTATAATTTAATTATTAAATTAAATAATAATTTAGCAAATATTAAAAATAAACTTATATATTTAATATTAAACGAATACTAAATAAGTCACATTATATTTAGGATCGGTTGTTCTTTTATGCATATTAATACTATAATTTATGTAAAAATATTATATATATATAAATCAGTCATTAAATTAATTATTATATATTTTTATATAATATATATAATATTTAATTTATTTTTAATATATTTTATATTTTAATATATATTTTATATGAGTAGTTAATATTTAATATAAAAAATAATATAGTTAATGACCCACCGCTTTATTAAACTTTTTAAAATATTAAATTATAGCTATTTATTTATTATATTAACTTATATAATTTATTTATGATATTGTCTATATATAGATCCACCGGAAATTAATTTCTATTAAATTGGATTTAAATACAATAATTATGGGTTAATATATTTTTAAAAAATTATATAATATTCAGTTTTTTATTACAATAATTAAAAAAAAGTAAAATAAATATATTTAAATAGATTTAGTGTCTTTTTAAAATTAAATACACGTCTAAAATATAAACAAAATAAAACTAAAATTTAAAATTTAAAATTTTTGTTTCATTTTTATTATTTTTAATTATTAACATATTATCATTTAAATACATTTCCAAAAATATAAATTCAGTAAAATTGAAGATTTTAATTTGTTCGTGTGATTATTCGTCCGCGTCATCCCAGCGCCGTTCTTCCGCTTTGCCGTTCCTCTGCAATGCCGTTGTCCGCCTCTTCTTACTCCTCATCGCGTTAGTCCTCATCAGCGTCGCTAATCTTTCTTTGTCGGAAGTGGACCTCAAGTATTTTGGATGTGTGTAAAAGAAAATGATTCATAGTTAACCATATGTATCTGTTTAGTTATTCAATCACATTAATTTTACATGCCATGTACAACATCCTAATTTGCATTGGAGAATGGTTTAGGTAAAAGAACAACTGTTATATATGCAATTAGTCAATTACGACCACTGCAAGAGTTTAATTTTTTTATTTATGATTTTGAATGTGTTTTAAAAATATTTTGTGTATCACTTCATAATTTTAGATGTGTTACAATTGGTTTTTAATGTTTAAATTTAAATTTTAGATTTATGATTTTGGATATGTTTTAAAAACATTTTCCATAAAGGTTAATAACTTTAGATGTGTAATAATTGAAAAAGAAATTACGGCTACTATAAGAAAGAAACGGAGAATCTGATAGAAGGATAGAAAAAAGAAGAAAATCGTGTTACAAAGAGAAAAGGAATGTAAAGAAAGAAACAATAACTAACTATGAAGTGGGTAAAAAATTAAAAAAAATTTAGTTTTTAAAATTTAAATTAATCTTAATTATAAATATGTATCTAAAAAATAAAAATATATTTTAATTAAAAAATAATTAAATAATATTAAAAATTAATTAAAAATTAAATTTTATTGTACAAATAATATTTTTTATATCTATAAAATAACCTTTTCACCATAAGTTGTTACTTATTATCCACGAGCCACGAACCATCTTTGTGAGTTGGTCTTTTGAATCAATTCTACAAGGGGAATTATTTTTGTCATTTCCATACTCGCTACAAGGCAAATAGCTACTTAACAAACATTTCGTACATGAAATATCATATTTCAGTTCTTTTACCGGAATATATGATAATTTTTCTATACTTTTATGTCAGGGTAAAATATATTTTTTATTTTTAAAATTTAGTAAAAATTTTAAAAATATTTTTAAATTTTATTTTATTTTTAATTTTGTCTTAAAAATTTTCAATTTGTATCAAATATACTCTTGACGGCTAAATTTTCAAAATATTTAAGACCAATCTAACAATAATGCATGAAAGTTATGCTTGATTTGTTTGTGTTGAAAGTTGTTCTTATGAAAATGTTGTTGAATTGATTTTAAATTTTTTGAAAAATTAGTCGTTAGGGGTATATTTGACGCAAATCGAACATTTTTGAGATAAAATTAAAACAAAATAAAACTTAGGGATATTTTTAAAACTTTTGCCAAACTTTAGGGACAAAATATATATTTTACTCTTTATGTCACGACAAAAAAAATTATAACTATGTATTAATAAATTCACGATTATTAAAGTCATTTTAAATATTAAAAATTATTTTATCAAATAATTTTTGAAAAACTAAAGTTTTATCAACCCACACCAATATTTAAGCATTTTATTTTACATATTATGTGTTGATTTAGATTGACTTTTTTAAATGAAAAAATATTTTTTTAATAAAATACTTTATTTAATTTAAAATTTATTTAAATATTTAAAAAAAATATTTTTATTAAAAAAATAAATTATTTACTTTTTTTTAAAATTAGTAATATTTTATTTTAAAAAATAAAAACAAAAAATATTTTTGATATTTAAATTTTTTTAAAAATATATTTAAATATAAAATATTTTTTATCTGTTAAAAATTATTTTAAAAAAATAAAATAATAAATACTTTTTTAAAAATCAATCCAAAATCCAAACTCACCTATATCTTGTGTTCTGTTTTACGTGCCTTATTTCACTGTGTTAAGTTTACTTACTATATACATATTCTATCTCCTAGTTTTTTTTTTTTTTTTTGGTATTCTATCTCCTAGTTATTAAACATCTTAAAATGTTACTCCATATCTTATCATGTACATTCTACTTGCTATAATTTGTCACCTCATCGTATTATTCAATATCTTATTGTGCTCATTTTATTTATTATGTCTTGTCATGTTACGTTTATATTTCAATATCTTTATATCTTACCAAATTACCATACACATTTTATTTATTAAGTCTTGTCGTAGCTTATGTCTAATCAAGTAATCATACTATTTTGTCTTATCGTATTCGTAGTTGAAGAAAATTATGTTCTTTATCTAATCGTATTGTTCAGTCCTCACATGTTCACATATGATAAAAAAAAAATGATAACAAATGAAACTAAATGCCTTGAATTATACTAAGGGTAAAAAATTCTAATAAGTCAAGCCAAAAATAGTGTAACGTAAATACGCTAAACTGAAAATCGTTTCAGTAATAAGCCAGAAGTTATTTTTATGTAATTCGAACCAGTTTGGTTCGAACTCCATTTTTACATAATTCGAACCAGCTTGGTTCGAATTACACACAGTAATTCATGGTATAATTCGAATTATGCTGTTAAAAAATTAATAATTTATTAAAAAAAATTATTAAAAAAATTATTAAAAAAATTAATAATTTAAAAATTAAAAAATATATATTTTTATTTCATACGTTAAAAAAAAGCTAACAAAATATTTAATTATGAGACTTCTTTAAAATATTAATGAGCTATCAATTCGAATTTCATACAATACTTTTCTGTCCATTTTTAATAGTTCATGAATATTTTTTAATAAATTTTTTTAATAAATTTTTTAAATTATACTACAAAAAATATTTTATCCTATGCAAAATAATTTAAAAAAAATGGCTTAAAAAATGTTATGAGTACTATAAAAATTTGTAATGTTATAATAACTTAGGTAAATACATGCATGTACTCAAATTTTAAATAAAATATTCTACATAGTCAATAATAATTTAGAAATGAAAGAAAATATTTTATTCCATACAAAATAATTAAAAAATATATTTTATTCTATACAAAATAATTTTAAAAAATGGCTTAAAAGATGTTATGAGTACTATAAAAATTTGTAATATTCTAGTGATTTAGGTAAATACATGATAAAAATATTTTTTTCTTTAATTTCTAAATTATTAGTGACTATGTGGAGTATTTCTTTAATGTCTTAAGTCATTAGGACATTACAAATTTTTATAGTATAGTACTTCTAACATCTTTTAAGGCATTTTTTAAATTATTTTGCATAGAATAAAATATTTTTTATGGTATAATTTAAATAATTTTATTAAAAAATATTCATGATAATTTTTTAATAAAATTATTTTTTATTATATGGTGAGATATTACATGATTCGAATTACGCATAGGGAAGTTCGAATTACTCTGATTCAAATTATATGTTGAGCAATTCGAATTCTATACAATACTCTTCTGCCCATTCTTGATAGCTCATGAATATTTTTTAATAAATTTATTTAAATTATACCATAAAAAAATATTTTATTCTATGCAAAATAATTTAAAAAATGCCTTAAAAAATGTTAGAAGTACTATACTATAAAAATTTGTAATGTTCTAATGACTTAAGACATTAAAGAAATACTCCACATAGTCACTAATAATTTAGAAATTAAAGAAAAAATATTTTTATCATGTATTTACCTAAATCACTAGAATATTACAAACTTTTATAGTACTCATAACATATTTTAAGCCATTTTTTAAAATTATTTTGTATAGAATAAAATATATTTTTTAATTATTTTGTATGGAATAAAATATTTTCTTTCATTTCTAAATTATTATTGACTATGTATAATATTTTATTTAAAATTTGAGTACATGCATGTATTTACCTAAGTTATTATAACATTACAAATTTTTATAGTACTCCTAACATTTTTTAAGCCATTTTTTTTAAATTGTTTTGCATAGGATAAAATATTTTTTGTAGTATAATTTAAAAAAATTTATTAAAAAAATTTATTAAAAAAATTTATTAAAAAATATTCATGAACTATTAAAAATGGACAGAAAAGTATTGTATGGAATTCGAATTGATAGCTCATTAATATTTTAAAGAAGTCTCGTAATTAAATATTTTGTTAGCTTTTTTTTAACGTATGAAATAAAAATATATATTTTTTTAATTTTTAAATTATTAATTTTTTTAATAAATTTTTTAATAAAATTTTTTTAATAAATTATTAATTTTTTAACAGCATAATTCGAATTATACCATAAATTACTGTGTGTGATTCGAACCAAGCTGGTTCGAATTATGTTTGTGCATGTGTTTGTGTATAATTCGAACCAAACTGGTTCGAATTATGTAGAAATGGAGTTCGAACCAAGCTGGTTCGAACTACATATAAACATGTGTTGGTAGATTCATGAAGCAGTTTTCGTTTTGGCTTATTCACGTAAATTATTTTCTCCCTTGGCTTATTTCTGTGTTTTGCCCTTTTGCAAACCATGTGTCCATATATTTTAGTGTCCTATCTTATGGTGTTTGCATTTAAATTTAATAGAAAAAATCGATAAAAGGCAAAACTAAATACCTTAAGTTATATTTACCAAAAAATACGTGTCCATATATTTTACGGAACCAAAAACTTATTTATGCAATTTTTTATCACAAATAAATAAAAAATATTATATATACATAAAAAATTATCTACTAAATTAATTATATATTACATTATTTTTAATGTGTAATTTATATTCGAACGTATTTATGTCATTTGAGTTATAATTCGTTGGCAAAAAGAAAAAAAAAGTTACATGCTTATATTTGACTAATTTATATATTTTGCAATGTTGATGGGTTGATTTATATATTTTAAAAGTTGAAGGGCTACAAATTCACAAAGCAAAAAAAAGATACGACAAAGTTTTAAAAATCGGTTTGAATCGATTGGTCGAACCGGTCGAATTGCAAACCGATAGATAAAGCGATTCAAACAGATATCAAAATTGGAAAATTAGAAAATTACCATTGAACCGTCGAACCGGATGAAAACCAGTCACGTATAATTGCAAATAACTTTAGCATCATAGTAAAGGAATTTCGTCAAATTAGTGGATATTAAAGAGTGAAAAAAGATTGTCTTTATTTAGAAACGGTTTAAATTTTAATAAAACCTTGTACATATCAATTAAAGAAGTTTACAGCAAAGAGCAACACATAACCCATAGCCTCTTATTCGACTCTATAGTCAAGATTTACTTGCTTCCTTACTAAACTCAACTGTCATTAGAAGTTAATACATGGAATGAACTGGCAGATGTGTTGGAACAACACACAAAACAGTATGTTTAGTTATCTACACATTGAAATTATTGACAAACCTGGATCCCACAAATAATAGTGGCTCCAAGGGAAAAAAACTAAACAAATATCTAAGTGATTTTTCCATTTGCAATCTAATTGGGTTGACTTGAGATGAAGGGTATACAATACAAAACTCAATGGTGGTGACTGGGGTTGGTATAAATATGGAGGGTGTAAACTATATATACATAAGAAAAAAAAGAAACTGCCCACTACCAAAATTGGATGATGATGACCCATTGACCCTTCTGATACCACAAGATTAATTGAAGAAAATTACTGGGAAAAAGGTCCTGTTCCTTTCAACCCCATTTCTGTTCAAACTTCACTTCTGAAATTTTCTCACCAATTATGCAATTGAGAGGTAATGCTTTTCTCGACGGGATGGTACTGCGTGTAAAGGTGTCTCTTGGCTTTATCGGAGCCAGGCTGCTCGAGCCACTTGTCATATAAGCCTCTTACGATGGGGTTATCGAATGGTTCTGCTACACGAATCTAGCATATACAGAAATTTAGTCATTCACTGATTCAGAAATGTTGTAAGGAGAAAAATGCAGAAAAAACTTAAATTACAATGCCCCACAATTATATCATTCATGAAAACTAACGGCAAGTTTGCAACAGTTCTTACATTTTCCATGTAAATAGTTTCCAACAACTGGCTCAATTCTTTGGGAGATTGCCCTTTCTTTGGTTTAATTTGACCTCCGCCATTCAAGCAACCTGCTTAAAATCAATAGCATGTTAAATCAACATATAAATAAAAGGCTCCATCAAAAAACATTTGAGATGGAAAGGAAAAATGCAATACCTGACGGGCATGCCATGATCTCCAGGAAATGATAGTCACATTTACCAGTTTTAACTTTTCTGACAACATTTTGCAGGTTTCGGAAACCATAACAGAGAGCAAATCTCAACACTGTTTTCCCCTCCACCTATATAGACATTAGAAAACAATTTATATCACTATATGAAGATAATGATATATATTCCATAAATTGTTATTATGCATGAATATGCAATATCTTAAATACTTTGACAACCTTCATATACTCGAGCATAAACAAAAAAAGCTATATAAATATTTTCACAAGAAAACTTGCCTCAAGTGTAACTTCCTGAAAATCTGAATTCCGTATATTTCTAAAGTTCAGAGGGCCATCAATCTGTCTTCCAAAAAAAGTTCTAGCGGCATATCGGAAAATTGTTTCTGCATAACCTCCAGAGCTTCCACGGACCCCATAAAGGTAACCTTCTTCATTAATATTTGTCAACCTGCATGAAAGTGCATCACATCTAAACTATTTCATAAACACAAGAAACTAAAAGATAGAGGCAGTTTTTAGTTTCTTACGGTCTATCCAAAGGAGATTCTTCTAAGCTTTGAAAATCAACTTCTTTTAACTGCAAAATAGAAACAGAGCAGAAAATTATTCACAAACCATTAGATAGAAGTGAATGAATTCACAAAACTGCTGAGATGCATGGAGAATACTAACCTGAATCAATTCCAAAACTTCTCCTGTTGTGAGTACCGAATCGACCTCTGTCATCATGTTATCTTCATTCCCACTCCCTTCATCATGGGACTCCGGTTGGAAAACGAAGTCATCCCTAGCAGCCTCAAGCTTTTTATCATAACAAGGCATAACAGTGACGTGGTAAATTTCTTCAGGCCTGTTAAATAATTTCCAAGCATTTCACTACATAGATAACTGGAAATGTTGGCTTCTTTTTCAGCATAACAAAAAAATTAAGACATCATATATTATCATAAAAATAACAGGGGACCTTTTCAGTTTTCATCAGTAGAAACTTTATTATGTTGAGTGAACACCCTACCTAAGCCCCATATCTTGGCATAAATAGTGTTTTATGATGGCTCCAATTGTTTGTTGTGGACTCTTTACTTTTGAAATATTTGGTAAAACAAACGACCCAAGTTGCTTCTCTGCATAGCATATCCAACCTGAAAACATATGTTCACATCACAGCAATCAGTTAGCATTTTTCCCTCCTACTTGAATCCTCACTAAAACCTATTCTAAATACTTTGAAAGTAAAATTTTCAGTTCCCCCTTCCTTATCTCAAACTCCAAATGCTATACCATAAAGTCACTAGTAACTAAAGAAAGAAGCCATTTTTCATTTTTTTTTTTTTGTGATCAAGACAGAAAATTTACAGAATTAATAAGTTAAGATCCCAGTTGAAGTTCCTATTTCCAAATTCAGTACCAAAAACAATTGCAAATCCAATATTTCTCCAATACTTCTCCAGGTAATATTAAATATAAGCCAAGTACTTTCACAAATCACAATATCGTTTTGTCCAGCATCCAGGTGTATGTGCTTGAGACAGTTTTCGAGTGCATTTGGTTGAGATAAGAAAAAGGAGTGTTTTTTATCATATAGTTTTCAGTAAGAGTCTATTACATAAGGTACTTTTTTTAGCTTATAGGAAATGCTCTTAAACTTTTAGTCTTTTCACAAATATTTATATAATTCTTAGAAGTCTGTATTGGTCTCGTTTAATTAGATTAAACAACCAGGCCTTAAATGTAGCCATTACCAAAACTAATAAAGAGTTAAATTTATATACCTGGGCATGCAGAAGCAATCATAGGTAGGCTCGACTTATTCTTCTCATCATCAGACAGTTGACTCTGTTTGTACCTTGACATGAACTCCATACAAGATTCAATAAGGGTTAAATCTCTACTGCAACTTGTATCGAAAATTGCCTTCACTCCCAATGATTTGAAAAATCTTGTCAGCTTCTTGAAAACCTGTAATAGCAAATATTTCACATTTAAACCATGAGTAAAAGAATAAGAGAAAAGCATTCTGGTACAAAGATAAACCAAACAAGCCAGAATTCATAGAAACTGAATGTAGCAGGCTAGAATTCAAAATGGTTGTTTAAATAATGGCATAGCCACATAATTCATAGACTTCAATTCATAGACTAAAAGCAAATATCTAAAGCATCACCTGAAGGGGAGAAATGCCAAAATGAGCTGCAAGGGAGGCCCTTGACTGGGGAGAAACAGACATAATCACTGCTTTCCCTTTGTTAATATTAGATAAGAACTCATCCAAACTTTGTTTCTCCAGCATAACTGTCTCCGCAGATGTCACACAGCCACTGTATTGTCAGAAAAACTCATTATGTAAGCCATATTGGCCTTATTAACCATCCCATAAACATAGGGGAATATCTTATTTTTTTAATGCTAAAAAATAACCACACGTATGACCTATTGACATTAGGTATCTTGGATGGTCAGTCATAAAACTTTCCCTTGGTGTAACCCAGATTCTCATGTTTGGCCTTCAGAACCTTCAGAATATTTCCCCATAAATCTATTTTAGACTGCTAATATCTAATCCTTCTATATAAATTTCAACTTTAATGAATTCTTTATAGAAGATCGAAGTCTTCTTTATGGTGCTAAGGGTTTTGTTTGGATAATAAATAAATTGCTTAGGCATTGTGGAATTCTGATAATTGGGTTTTTAAGGATGTTCTGATTCTCAGACTTTGAATTTTCGACTTTTTAGAGAATTTGGAAAGAGTTGCTTTTGATATAAAGAACAACTTGGACTAGTGTCTTAGAAGTAATTTCTAAAATAGTTTCATCCAATACACCCTTTATTGCATTCTAAGAGCCAAAACGAATAAATGCTTCAACATAAATTAAAATACCAACTCTCCTTAAGCTATATTATAAGATTAAGACTCCTAAGCATGCATTGTGCGGTTATATCTCCAACAACAAACTACTATGTCTTTGTATATCAGTTCTCTCATAATTCATAGAATGTTTTCATCTTGATGCAAAGTGATCTGATCATTCCATAATCCCGTAGTCCAAAATCCCAATACAGCCCTATCACAATCATAATATTACTGACAGAACAAAAACGTCATGAAAGGTCTAAATTCAATCATCAACTAGTGTACTTTTCATTGTTTTCCTAGTGAAAGTTCGCTGGATGTCCAAGGTCATGGGAAAAAAAGTAATAATAATACTAAAAAAAAATCACTTCACACTCGCTGAATGTTAAGAGAGGACAAACCTGCATGCCAAACAATCCTTTAGAGAAATCTTAACAGGCTCTGACTGAACTTGCTTGCTTCTGCCAACTGAAACCTACCGGCACACCAATAACGAAAATTATATATGAATAAAGACCCAAAAGAAAAAAACAATGAAAGTTTCAGCTGAATATAAAAAAGAGCATTTTTTTTTAAACAAAAGAACACTTATTTTCTTTCTATAACAAGAAGAGGATTGAAAAGTGAGTTGCGGAAATTACCTCGGAATCGGGCTTGTTGGCGTTCGCTTTCAAGCCCTTGAGCGATACTATGCATGCCTGAGACGGCGCTATGAAATCGTTGAGGTCCCCAATCCGAAGCGCCGCCGAGAATTTTTCCGACATGATCAACAATTTGTAGTTGGGGAAGCTGAAAAAGAGAGGTCAGGTGGCGGTACTCGGTAAGTTGATTGATGATAAGGAAGCAGAGGGTGTCTGTAAATGATGAAAAGTTAGGGTTTTGGGAGGGGAACAAATATTGGGACGCGCCCAGAAAGTTGGAGAGGAATCTAAGTTAGGTCGGTCAAATGAAGAAGAGGGAGAGGAGTGAAGATGATCGATTCAGTATTCATTTGTTTCGTCGAATAAAATGTCAAATCCGTCCTCGAAATGTTCACCCGTTTTGTAAATTGATCACCAAATTTTTTTAATTTAAATTTATTCTTTAAGAATTTAGAAAGTTAGGAATTAAAACCCGTTCAACAATTATTTTTTTTATTTTAAAATCATTAAAAATGAATAATTTGAATTATTCTAAAAATTTTAATTCCTATTTTTTTATAGAAATGCCGAAGACCAGCAGAATTTGTAATGTATAACCATTAATTAGTTATCATCAATATTTTTAATAGTGTGAGATGACATCTAATGATATAAAATTACTCATTTTTTTTAATGGTGTGAGATAACATCTAATGGCTAAATTTCAATAAAAATGCTAGCCCATAAATTTTCTCATTTTTTTATTTATATATCAGAATAAAAAGAGTCTAATTTCTAAATCTACTCGTACACTTTTTAAATTTAAATTCTATTTATTAATAATTTAATATATTAAAAATAAATTCTTTTTAAAAAAATAAAATTTTTTTCTCATGTTAAATGTTTTTTAGACAAGCTCTAAAGATTTTAAATCTTTTCATCACTTTCGTTAAAGTTTGTTGATAATATAGCATATCAAAAAATAATACTATATATTTAAATTTTTTTATGAACTAAGTTTAACTAAATTAATTAAATAATAAAACTCAAAATAGTATTAGTTATACTAATTTTTGTTATATTAGATTAACTTAATTAAATTTAATTAATAAAAATATTTAAATGTATAATATTATTTTATATTAAATAACACCACAGTATATATATATATATATATATATATATATATAACTACTGACATAATAAATTTATAAAATTATAAAATCAACCACAAATAAAAAGTTTTTTCAATTTAGAGTTTATTTAATCTAATTACATAAATTTATTATGTTAGTAGCTAATCGTTAAATGTGTATTGTAGTTTGGTTTTATCTAGCGTGTTATATCAATGAATTTTGACATTGTTAGTAACATAAATAAATAACTAATATGACTAATATAAAATTTTAAAAAGAATATTTTATAAAAAAATATGTTTCAAAAACCAATTTAAAAAATAAGTAATTTTTTAAAAACGAATATGACTATTTTTCTGTTTGTTCATTGTTTAATTGTGTATTGGGCAACAATAATATGTTTAAGAAAAATGATTAGGAGTTTTGAATATAAACAAGCTCACATTTTAAATGATAATAAGAAAAAATTTTAAATTTTTTTATGTATTTAATATATTAAAAATATAAAAAAATTAATAATTTTTAATAAAATATTTTTATAATATTATTAAAATATATCTTTAAGACATGTATTAACCTTAAATAATATGTATTGGACAACAATAATTATTAATTAGGAGTTCTAATTTATTTTTTTAATTATCTTCTTAATTTTTCGAAAAAAAATTCAAATTTTTTTATCTTTTCAATTCTTTTAAAACTTTTTATATATATTCAAATTTATTTTTTTTTTAAGTATTACGAGGATGAATTAAAACTCCTAATTGTGATTTTACATTTAATTATTCTTGGTGAACAAAGAAAAAAGAAAAAAAAACATTGTGATTATTTAGGACGTGAATATCAAATTTTACTTTTGAATTAAGTTATTTTTCTAAAAAACTTCTCTAACTTAATTCATGAAATAGAATCCTAATCCCAAATAAGAATAATATTATATATTTGTATAATTTTTTAACGGCTTTTATTTTTATGTTTAGTATTAAAATAATTGATAAAAAATAAGTGAAATAAATAATTCTTTTATACAATAAAAAATATAAAATAGAAATTGTACAAATGAAATTATCTCGACCACTGAAAAGACCACTGAAAAGACTTTGACAAAAAATCAAGTGAGAGAACATAAAATAAAAAGACACTACATTCAATTCAAAATTTTAAAGTGTTAATTAATAGATCTCTCATCTTATAAACTTTTTATCATTGGTTATCAAAATCGAACCGGTAATTTATTCGGTCATACGACTGGATCACCGGATCACTAATTCAATCGGTGGGTCACTGATTCACCACCCAGTTGATCTAGTCATAATTAAATAAAAATATAAAATTATAAAAAAAGTTAAAATGAATTCTTTACAAACATAATAATAATTAAGTATCAACTTGTATATATAAGTCACATAACTAACTATATAAACATAAGTCACTAATACAAAATACTTTTTTAATTTAAATAAAAAAGAAAGCAAAACATAACACACTCAGGAAATTAATGATTAACAAACTAATCAAAAACATAAATGCAACTAATTTATAAATCAATCCATCAAATACCCACATTATACAAATAGTCCAATATTGCCTATGTAATTGTCAATACTCAATATTAAATCAACTCTTATTATTACAATTAAAGGCTAAGACTAAGACTATGAGTCTCTACACAGAAACTATCTATTCTTACAGTAATAAATTCATCTTGGTGACGATTTTCAACAACAAATTCAACTCACCCATGATTTTCAGCAACAAAAAATATAGTTCAAAAGATGATTTACAGCAACAAATTAAACTCAACAGCAACAATAAATTTAGCTCAATACAGCAACAAATTCACAGCAACAAAAGATGGTTCAGTAATGATTTACAACAACAAATTGACAAGGACAAGGGAAAAGGAAAAATTGAAAAAGATAGAAGAGGGGAATGCAGGGACAAAAGAAATAAAAGAATTACAACAATAAAAGATTTAGTTAAGTGATATTCAGCAACAAATTGAACTTAGAGCAACAATTTAAAAGCAATAAAAGATAGGTATTCTATCATACTCATCTGTCACAATAAAATGCTTCATCAATTCAACATGTTTTCCAGCAACGAAAAAATTTGCTGAGCAATATATTCAGCAACAAATTCAGCTCATTCATAATTTTCAACAACAAATCAACTAGGATAATTTTCAGCAACAAAAACTTTACCTACAAATATGATTTACAGCAACAAAAAAAAAAAAAAACTATATCATTATTTCAGCAACAAATTCAACTTTCAGCAACAAAATCGAGGTGTAGTGATGATATACAGCAATTAAAATTGAAAAAGAAATAACAGGGCCGAAGGAAGCTCACCTCAGCACCTGCCACGGACCAACTGACGGCGAAGGAAGGAAGCTGACCAACTGAACTGACGGCGGAAGCAAGAAGACGACAATGACCACCACCCGAGGGACCAGATGCTAGTTCCGTCTGATTCTGCCGCCGTCGAAGCGAGCGCAGAACGGCGGCGACTGAGCTTGAGACGGTGAGGACACAGCGTGACGAGCTTGAGTCTGAAACGATGACTGCCAGAGAAGTGAGACACCGGAGACAAGAGTGGCGTGAGAGAGGTGAGAAAGCTTGAGGGAGAGAGTGGCGCGAAAGAGACCCTAGAGAAGAGAGACGTTGAGGCTTGGTCGTGGGTGATCACTGCACTGCAGAATTAGGGCATTTGGGCTTGGGGTTGGCTTCGAACGACGTCGTTTCCATTTTTATCCCCAAAAAAAAATTATCCGGTCCGGGTCTGAAACATGAGCGGTCCAACGAGTGGCTTTGGCCTGGCCAAGTAACCGGGTGAGCAGGTTTTTGGTCAAACCGACCGAATCGAACCGAATTTGATATTTCTTACTTCTTCTTACCAGTTTTTTAACGTGAGACTAAACTTTAAACTGCTCACACTTGCTATTTAGCTATTTAATACATTTCTTGCTTAAAACTTCCTTGAAAATTTGAAATGAGTCAGAAAATTTGAAACAAGTCCTTGTGTGCTAGCATCATTCGCTAACTCATCCGGATTTAGATACCCGCAAATTATATGCCATGTCATTTACAAATTGTGCACATTAATAACATTCACCACAAAATTTGGTTTTCTTACTTTTCTTCTTTCCTTTGATTAAGATTTTTTTTTTCCTCTAAAATCCTTTAATTTATTAATACTCTGGCAAAATAATAAAAGTGATGAAAGAAAAAAAAGTAGAAAGCAAATAAGAACTTTGAGTGTTAAAAAGTGGAGATTGGCATGAGTAGCTATGTATTGATCATAGACATATATGCTCCATTGATATTTTAGAACAAAATATCAAAATTACTTAAACTAGCATCTATCACATATATTCTAATTCAGAATCATGTCTCTTGATTATTAACCTTCCACGCACATAACAAAGAAGTCAACAACTTTCAACTTAAATGGCATAAATAATTAAGCCCTTGATCAGTAAAATATCCTTTCATATTATCAAATAACAACATCATTCACCACAACTAGATCCATACATATACACAAAAAGAACCATGTCTTAAAAAAGTAGAATGTTACATGCACTAAGATTGTGTACATCTCTTTTGTACATTTTTAATCTTTTGATAGTATACCAAAAAATGAAAAATATTCAAAGAGGCGTACACAAGAGAAAAAAAAAACATTTTTGTTTCCTAAATTACATAAATAACTATTGTAATGGTCCAAAACAGAGGTAGCTAGCTAGGTTACTTCTTAGTTGCAGAGTAATGCATTATTATTACCAAGCAGCAGATTTGGTTTTGTTAGGACCATACAAACGGAAGAGAGTGAAAGAAGAAATGCAAGAGAGGAGCACCATGCTGATGCAAGCTACAACAGCACTAGCCACTCCTTCTCCCACTTGGTTGCAGAATTTCTCATACATGTTGCATACTTTCATCCATTGCAGTTCTTGCTGCCCCTCCTTTGCAAACACTGCTGATTGCCCTGCACCCGCCACTGCTGAAACTGTTACATATGCCATTATCTGCATACATTCCCAAAACATATTATCAGTACCTTTGAATTTCTAGTAATATCAATGTGTGTAAACATATTTATTGATTCACTTTTTTATCTATTAAATGTGTGTAAAAATAACTGAGATGGTAAATTTCTTATAATTTAACTAATAAGTCTTGAATTTAAATTTTGAAAATAACAAAAATAAATATTTTTATATATTATATATAATAAAAGAGTCCAGCTAGGAAGACAATGGCCTATTTATACAATGTGTACAATGGGCTGATTTTCAGGTTCACCAAGGATCGAACTGTTGACCTTTCGGATCTAAAGTTCTAATACCATGTCATGATACTACTCATCCTAAAAGCTTCAGCTGATGGGAAAAGATAACACTAATGATTATATCTCTAATACTCCCTAAATTTCCATTGTACATATTATACAAATATTTCATTGGCTCCTCATACTTTCCCATAATAAAAAGTATTTAAAAAAAAAGTGAGCACTAATCATTCTCATATTTTCATTATATATATGAATTAAAAAAAAAAAAAAACTTATTTGGTGACACTGAATGGGGACCTATTCTTTGGGAATTGGGAATGATGTATTTAGAAGAGAGAAAAATATTTGTACAATAAAAGTCTATACAAGTTGTGGGGCAGGGCACATCTACCATACCCATGAAATGTAATTGCTTTGGAGATTCCCAACCACATATTAAAAATCTAAACAATCAGAAGGCATTTGTGACATACCAAACCTTGAGGTTAAGTATATCTTATGATATGGTACCTAAAACCAAAGTGGTCCCTCAATGGGCCATACATTAATATTTCATGATTGATATTGAAACACCTCAATTTTGTGGGTCATCATTACCTCTTACATTTAACTATGTATTTTTCTGATATGTTATCCTAACTCCTTTCAAATTATTAATTTTTTTTATTTGTAAAGATTAAAACAAACTTTTTCTAAAACATTTAAGTGTGAAAAATTGAAAGGTTAAGAGAAACAGAGTCTCTATCTATGATATTTTCCAAACTGACCCTACTCTCTTTGAGTCTCCATAGCATATTAAATCAGATCATATTCTTTGTATTGGAAGTCAACAAGAAAAGTCAATCAAATAATTCACACTATGTCCTATGACAGTTTTGCCTAATTAATTTCACATGGGTTCATCACCTCATTTCATAATTCATACACCAAGTTGATGTGCAGAAAAAACAAATAAAACTTCCTTTTTAAATTAAGCCTATCAAACTTGAAAGTTTACCTAAACTTGTGGAACTTAGAAAACTTAAAATTATAAAATAAAAATATATATATTGTCACTCATGTTATATCACTATGGACATAATGATAAATTATCTTTTTATTATGTCTTTCCATGAATTTATAAAAAAATAAGTGATATTAATCAACATGGCAACAAAATGTTTGAGGAAAAAGCAAGATGTTGATGCAAGAATCTTGATAATCTTGTGTTTTGAGTTTTGACCACAATGTATAAGACAACAACAAAAAAAAGCAGGATGTGATCTTTCAAATATAAAAGGGTACCTGATCAGCAGAGAAAATGGCCCAAGCTAAGGGCTTGTTGAAGAGAACACTTCCCCTAACCAAATTCACAACACAACGGAATCCTTGAATCAAAGAGTATCCAGCAGCCAAACCATTAGCAACTACCAAGAATCTGCAAAGTTTTTTAATCCATCAAAAACTAATGAATTAGGACAACACTTTTATTGCTAGAAATTAACATAGAACATAGATTAATAGATACTTACACCAAAGCCTTAACATCAGTAAATTTAGCTTCCTTCTCAAAGGAGAAAAACACCTTCACTTGTGAATCAGTTCCAATAAGAACAGCTGCAACAACTCCAAGACCAAGAATCATAAACCTTAACACCAACTCAGCTATCTTGATCCTCTTATCCAACAATTTCAGGTTTGTACTATGGTACACTGGAACTGTTCCAGGACTAACACCTACACCCAAATAACTCATTTTCTCTAGACACTAACAATGCAAAAGAAAACAATGGAGATGAACACCAACCACTAAATTCTTCACCACTTAAATAGACACAGGTTTCAATTATGCATTTAAGTTTTTGTAAGATAGTACTAATGGTGTGTGGAGCTTAGATTGTGCCAAGTGGTCAAAGTTTGAGGGTGTGAGGAGTGAGAACAGTGAACTGGTACAAATGACAAAGGCACTTCAGACTCAGTATTGATATTCATATTCACACACATAAGGGGTCATTAAATAGGGTCTGGTTTTGCATTTAAGGGAATGGTAAATGAAAAGAAAGAAAGAAGGAAGAAAATGTGGTTTTTAGTGCTCCTTTATGTTTATGGTGTCTAGAAAGAAGTAACATTTTTCATGTCCCAAGAAAAAATATCTCTGATCATTGAAGGGACAGTGTGGTGTGGTAAATGGTAACAATTTATAGACCATACCAATTAGTACAAGGCAAAACAATACAACTTGCCTTGTTTTTAGGTTTTTACCATTTCTTTTGGAGCTTGGGAAATAGAGATGGGTTATCCAAAACAATTTACATTATGGGCTTAGCTAAGAATAACAAAATTGGTATAAAAAAAAATTAGCTAACATGTATCTTAAGACTATAAATTAAAATTATTAATAAAAAATTTATTAAACCAATTTGGGTTGGTCGAGTGGTTAGCTCACTCGTCTGCTTAAACAAGTGTCGGGGGTTCGAATCCTGCCTTGTGCATGCAGCAACCCATTGGTCAGCGGCAGACCCCTTAAATGGAACTCAGATCCGCGACAGATTAGTCCTTGACCTGTCGGGTTGGGGGATACCATGGGCAACCAAAAAAAAAATTATTATAAAAAAATATGCAAAGTTAAGTTTTTAATGTAATTATTATGTATTTGTTAAAATAAAAAGTTAAAATCTTCCATTAATAATAATATTAACTTATTTTTTGGGACATATATTAATTAAATCTTTAAAAAAATAAAAAAATATTTTTTAATGTACATTTACTAAAAACTTTACTAATAATATCTTTAATATGTGTCTTAGTGAATATGTCAGTTGAACTCTTGCATTATTTCTAGGTCATCAAAATTATTAGTTTTGCAAGTGAAAAAAAAATTTGTATACATAAAAAAAAATTATCTACTAGATAAATCATCATGTATTTATATAAAAAAATTTATATGAAACTAACTTTTAGTTAACTAATATTAGTCAACTTTGGTATTTATATTTATAATTTAAAATTTAAAGTTAAAAATTTATGATTTAAAATTTAAAATTAAAATAAACAAAATAACTTTTAAAAAATTGATTGATATAAATTGAAAAAACTTAATTACATAATATTATTTGTATATAAATACATGTATTATTTACCATATTTTTAATATATATTTTATATTTTAATACACATAACTGATTGTTTCTGTATAGGTAGCATGGTTGGATACAAATATATAGGATTTTTGGGCCTCCATCAAGGAAGTATTTCAAAGGCCTAATAAGCAATACTGGTATATGTATTATTTATAACAATGCTGAATCAAGCACCATTATGATGAAGAAAAAATTCTAAATAAAATAAAACAGATTTAAGTTGATTTTGATGTTCAAACTCTCAATTATGCTCCAAATTTTGAAACCTTAAACAATAATCTTAAAATTTTTATGTTAAATTTTTAATATTTATATTTTAAACCTAAATTCTAAATTCTAAAACCTAAACTCTACACCTTAAATTTTAAATTTCATGTTTCACCCAATATAAATATTGTTAAGTTTAATCATATATATATGGTGAGAGTACGTTTATTTATTTTTTGTTGATGCAGTATATAATTAGAGACTAAAGTTTTTAGAGTCATATTCGAAATGACATCTTAATATTTTGGTTAACTTAGTTTAATAAATAATTTATAAAAAAAAAATCAATAGGAGTTGAAAATTTTGGTAGGAAATAAAAATTAGGGATTAGAAATTAGTCAAATTAGTATTTTTAATTAAAGGATGATTAAACTTTAGTTTTTCATTTTATCACCTTTCTAGCTTGATCTAAAGGAAAAGAAAAGCAGAATAGAGATGAGTTTGTTTTGGTTGGGCCAATGGAGAAACATGGTTGTTGGAAAATTGAGGACGATTAAAGTTGATTTCATATGAAGGTCGTCTATTGTATCTACTTTGTGGGGGCATATGCATGAAGTAGTAGGGGTTTATAATTGTCCACAAATCGCATCAAACCAAAAGGGTTTGTGAGAATGTGACTAGCTAGTCTCAAATAGAAAATGGATGGATATAATGGATTGCATTAGCAATGTCCAATGAAAGAAAGATAATCCAAAATGATTATGTCCCACTCCCACTATATGCCAACTACTTTGTTCAACGTCACATACCAAACAGGTTCACAAGTCACAACTACTTTGAAGCCGTTTCATTGCTACGCGTGTTCATGTTGGGTCCAAAGAGATAGGAAGGTTTGCTTCTACCTGCTATGTTAGGTACACATTCAAATCAAAATGTCTCTTCCTCTCCATTCATTTTCCTTCACAATCTATTGCAATATTAGCGTTTCAACAGTTTTAACTATCACTTTCAAGTTTCAATCATAAGACATATATATAATTAAGATTAATGATTAAAATGACTAGAACACTAGTATTTTTAGATTATTTGAAAATTTTCTAATCAATTTATTAGTGCACCTAAGTCACATCAAATTTTTGGGTTATTAGGTCTTATAATAAATAATAAATATAAATATTTATTAATATGTAGAGTTACATGAAACTTTTTTATTTTAATAAATATGAGTTAATTTAGAAAATTATTTTTTAAGTGAAGTTACAAATATAAATATATGATTTTTTATTTATCAACCACAGTGAAATATTTATATTTTTTAAAATTATAAATACCTTTTCAAAATTTTTTTTACTAAACTTGATACTATATTCTAACTAAAAAAATTTTGAATTATTAATGGAACTGGAACGTAAATAAAAACGTGGTAGGAAACCATGCGATGTTTTTCCTTCATAGTGTAGGTATGACGTACGAATACCATTTAAAGGGCTTCTAATAAATAATAAGTGATGACATCTCTGTCTTTGGTCATCCATGCGCTGAGATCAGTTTTTCGTTTTTATTTTTTATTTTTATTTTTATTTTTTATTTTTTTTTTGGGATCTTGCAGTGACTACTGAGTACTGACTAACGAACTAATTGTATTTTTTCTCTAATTTATTTATTTTTTTGGAAAATAAACTGGGATATTTCCGTATATCATAGGCAAAGGGCCTTTGTGTTTTTGGAAGTAGAAGACCACGAAGTTTGAAACTTTCCGTGTGTCCCATTAGGGCCCAACCCAAGTAAAAATAGGAAGCCCACATTGCCGCATTGGGACCCCTACAAATTAATAAATGAAAATTAGTCACCAAAAAATAAATAAATAAATGAAAATTATGATAGGTTTGATGCTTGAAGCCTTGAACCCTGTATCTGCTCTGGTAAAAAGAAAAAACAACTAAGTGATAATATTTGGTGGGTAAAATAAAAGGCTGCATTCTCCTCTGCATCATTGCAATAATAACGTTTACAAACTTTTTCTTATCTTTTCTATTGTTCATCTCTATATTAAGTCCCCCAAACCCCCCCCCCCCCCCCCGGGCCCCCCTTTCCCCAAGTATTTATATGTCTTGGAATTATGTGAGTTGAGTCTCGAAATTTAATGATGATACCTAATTTAGTGCAACTGAATAAAAAAAAGGTTTAGAAGGTTTTGGTGGACTAAATAACTCTACAAGAGATAAGAGTTCAAATAATATACACTAACGATATATACTTATTCGACTTAAAATGCCTACATCTAATCTCCATTAGTCGGAATATCTTTATAAGTACCGAAACCTAGAGCTCTCCAAAGAGTGTTACAACCCCCAAAATAAACCTCACCAATTGCCTCAGACTTTGTAAATACTCCCACCGTACCGTGCATACATTGGAGATTCTCTCAGGTTCCAAAAAGTTCTAAACACTGGTGAAAATTTGAAAAGCAATGTGGTGTATAAATCTTTTCCTCCACAGAGAATGATAAAACTTCTTATAAAAAATTCTAGTCCTAAAATTTAACGTTAGTAATACATGCATCGAGTGTAATTTTTCAAAAATTAGACCAAGTGACAAACAAAATCTGCCACCTTGTAAAGATGTGAAAAGTGAAAACCACTCCAAATTGTTGGAACAGCCATAACTTATCAAAACACTACTATGTTTTAGTTCCATTTAGTCCTCTACTTCAATGATCTTTCTCCTCTTCCTTTTGCTTTGAATTTTGACTACTTCTAGGCCCTTTTCTTTAATAATTCCAATTTGTCCTTTGAGGGGCTTTCCCCATAGTCATACCAGTTTACTCCCTCTTCTTACTCACCTTCTTTAAGGATGATTTATCTGCTGATGCTTCCACCTTTTTTCTGCTTCTTTCCTTCTGCAAATTTGTTTCTTTTTCTCTTATTACCTCTTTTATTTAACAATCCTTTCTCTGCTAGCATTTTCAGTTTCTGTTTTTTCCTCTCCTTTGCTTTCTCCTCAAATCCATCATCCATCATCTTCATTTCTGCCACATTTTTGGCACTGAAAACCTACAACACCACAAAGGGGAAAAAAAAGGAAATTGGAAAATTTTAAACTTTGCAGAGTTTCTGATTGAACAAGCCACAACCACAAAAGTGATAGGGGAGGGAACCAAATATGAAATTCAGCCATACCTTTTTCATGATAGAAAGAACCTCATTTTCTTTGTATTCAATCATTTCAAGTTGCCTTTCAATAAGAGCTTCTATTTCACGAACAAGTTCAACATCATTCTGCAAGAGCCAAGTTAAAATGATAACACAGTTACAAAATCAATGCAATGTAAAATCACAATCCTTGATGTTCTCATTAATGACATGAAACAAATCAAATAATAAGGACACTGCAACTGCAAAGCCTATAAAGTTACAACACAAAAAGACACCTATCACACAAATAAATAAAAGGAGAGATATCGAGCAACTAGCAACCACCACTACCCCAAAATTTCACTGCCCTCTACAGAAAACAAGAGGACAAAGAATGAAAAGGAAGAGGAGGAAAGTAAGCTTCTGGGAATTCAATTTTATTCGCTGGTACTTTCCACTAAGAGTGGTCAGAAGTAATAAGCCAGATAGTACAGTGGTCTTTGTTCAAGCAAAGTAGCCATACAAAGTAAGAATTAGAAGGGGTGAAAGACAAACAAATCAATATACTTACCAAAAGGTATTCCAAATATTGCTTCATATTAGCAGCTCATTATATTTCTAAGAATATGATTTACCTGGGTGACAAGGCTCAAAGCCAGTCCTCCTCTACCTGCTCTGGCAGTACGACCAACACGATGAACATAGTCTCGTGGAAACCTGCAGATGAGAAGTTGAACTACCTTTTATCAAATATCAGGTGCTTCAGAAGTCAACTACGAAATATTATAAAAGATGGTCAAGAAAAATAACCTTGGAACATCATAATTGATAACAAGGTCGACTGTCGGGATATCCAAACCACGGCTGGCAACATCTGTTGCTAGCAGTACAGAGACCTTCCCTGATTTAAACCGTTGAAGTGCCTCAAGCCTTTGAGCCTGCGATTTAAATGAATATAGGGCTGCCGCTTCAAGATCAAGCACTTCTAGCATTAAACTTAAACGATGACAATCTCTGCAATTGAGGAACAATAGATGTTATCAATCTTATATGGGGATATCAGTGACAGGCAGCACAAACAACCTTTACATAGAAAGCGGAAAAGCCAGTACAGTTAACTAAACATAAAATTAATATTTTCATTAACTAAGAGACTATGACCATTCCTTGAAAAGTATAAATGCATAACAATAATCTACCGAAATTGCAAGAATTTAACTGTATTATAGTAGTTATTCTATGTCAAAAAACCATTGTATGCTATTATCACTCTTCCAGGTCTGGTCATAGTTAATTAAAAGTTGCATCAGATTACTTAACTATCATCACTTTTTTTAACCCAAACAGAAGAGTAGATCAAATTGAGGATAGTTCAATAGGTAGGAGGGATAAGGAAAACAAAGAAAACTATGGACAGAAACATTAAACAAGACTTGGATTTTAATTAATGGATCGGGCGCTCAGCCATAAACATTGTTTACAGTAGGACACATAATGTCATTTGATTCATAGACAGTACTCTGATAAGTGAAATAAAGTTGCTGTTAAAACTGTGAAAGTTGTCTGGGATTAGCTGATAGTTTTCCATAGATGCATAAGTGCCAACTATAACATTAGAAAAATAAGTCGGCATACTTGTTTGAGATATTACCCAAAATGGCAGCACGGTGCATTAGAACCCAAAATAAATAAATAAGATTATGCACCATAGATAAGAAAAAATGAACAGGAAACCATAAGACAGAAAACAAAAGCGGGTTATGAAAGTTCACTAATGTTATTAAGAGAGATACCTGCATGTAGAGATAAATACAATGGCAGATCGGATGTCCATATCTTCCATTTTTGATAAAATATGCATCAAATATACCTCCTTGACCTTTTTAGGGATGAACATAGCCTGTTGCTTAAGTGTTTCTACAGTTTTCAGGCCTTCATATGCCTCGTAGACATACAGTCTATCCTGGTAACGCTCAGACAACTTTTGCAGATTACTTGTGGTTGTTGCAGAAAAGAACAGATTTTGCCGATTTTCTGGTAAGCACTTAAAGATAAATTTCAATTCCTCCTGAAAACCGACATCAAGAACTCGATCTGCTTCATCCAGGACAAGGAACTGCATATAAATATGAAGGTAAAGAAATGCATAACATTTAGATATACACAATGTAGTTCCATATATATATACACATATATATAACCTATGTCCTACCTTCCAAGCTTCTGGGACACAGTTCTACACTACAAGCCCTCCATATACCTCCATTGAAAATCACAGCATCATTCACAGTAAACCAGAACCACACAACAGCAACATCAAAACCTTATTATCCATTAACAGAACAAAAAAACATCACGACCACTAATACATAGATTAAAATAAATCCACTGAAAGTTGCTTCCTAGAAATTCCCTGACTTTTAAACCCTCCTATAATTTAAAAATTGCAATTGAATTCTTCAAATTAAACATTTTTTTAAGCAAGTCACTCTTCACAAACAGTACTAATAGTTTGAGAAATTATGAACAATCACATATTTTTAGACTATACAAACACGAAAGAGTTGAACCTAGTTATTACCTTAGTTCTAGCAAAAACTGGAGGAATATCAGGATTCTCGAGCAAGGCCTTGATCCTCCCCGGCGTGGCAATAACGACGTGGGGCCTGGCAGCAAGCTCCTTGGTCTGCCGAAGCATGTCCATGCCGCCGACAACCACTGCAATGCGGAGGTGGAGGCAGGAACCGAGGGCGCGGAACTGCTCCGCTAGCTGGAACGCCAGTTCCCTAGTGGGCGTCACCACCAACGCGAACACACCGAACGGGTGCTCCGACAGGCGGTGGAGGATCGGGAGGGCGAAGGCGGCGGTCTTGCCGCTGCCAGTTTCATCGATGCCGAGCACGTGGCGGCCCTCCAGCACGCGCGGGATGCAGCGCGACTGAACACGCCGGGGACGCTTCATCCCGAGCTCGCCGCAAGTCTTGACAGCCCATTCGGCAAGGCCGAGTTCGGCGAATGTGGAGGCGGAGGAAGAGGAGGAATCTGTGGTGGTGGATGCGGCGGCAGCTGCTGGCTTAGAGGTTGAGTGATTGTTGTTGACGGTGGAGATAGGGTTTCGGGAGGGTTTGGAGGTGGGTTTGAAGAGAGGGAAGTTTTGGTCTGCAAGGATTTGCTGCTCCATTATGTTTCCTAAGTGTAAGCCAACATGTTTCCCTAATATTCACTTTTTGGGCATCAGTTAATTACTAACCTCTTTTATTTTTTATTATTAGAGAAATTTTGTTTGAACAACCAAGATTTTTATTAAATTTAGAAAAATATATGCATTGCATATATCTTTTTATTAAAAAATAATCTTTATTCTTTACTATAATATTATTCTTATTATTAGATTACGCTACTAAAATTATGTCTAATTTTTTAATTTGCCGATAAATTATTTTAAAATATTATAAAAATACTCAAACATTACATAATTATTTTCAAAAGTTTTTTTACATATTAATTTTGATTAATTTTTTATAAATATGATTTAAAAAATAGGATATTTTTATATTTAAAATTTGATAATTTTTTTATATTTTTTCGTTAGTGTTAAGAATACTTTTAAATAAAAAATTCTACAAGATAGAGGATAATTGTTAAGATGCTTTTGATATAGACCCCATTTAAGATAAATTCGTGTAACCTCGTCTCTCTCATTTGAGTGATATTGTCAAATTTGAAGCCAATTTTTCAGTGTCTCCTTCCAAAAAATTAAGGTCAAATTCATCAGATGCAACTCTTTAAATTTTTGAAAGTTGTATTTCACTTTCTTCGTGATTCATTAAAGTAGAAAACTATTTACAAGTGTTGATATTGTACAAGTTATATGTTCTCCTTCTTGAATATTAGTCTTCCTCTTAAAAAATGTATCAATTCTTTAATTTTTCATCATTATTTTGTATAAAAATTTGAATATATATCCTGTAAAATATGTAAAAAAAATTAGAAAGATAAATATTAAAATTTATAATATTTATTGATTTTTTTATCAATTTATACAAATACAATAATATCAATATTTATTGAATATTCTAATATTTTTATCATATAAAAAATTAAATTAAATAAGTAATAATATATAAAATAATATTAAATTAAATAATAGAAAATACCTAATTTTTTAGCAAAGTAAGCAAGTAACAAGAAGAGTGTCTTTATAGTGTTTTTATAATGATGATTTTTATTTTTTATTTTGTTAGATGATTTTTTTTTATTCTTATCTCTTTTTATTAGATAACTTTTTTTTTGTTAAATAACTTTTTTGATTTGATTTGATTGTTAGATGATCTTTTTTATTTTTATTTTTTTTGTTAAATAATTTTTTTGATATTTAATTTTATCTTTTAATTTTGATGTATTATAACTTTAAACCTAAAAATTATTATACAATAAAAATATAAGATAAGAATTGAACCTAAATATTTTAAATTATAATAAAATATTTGAGCTAACTTAATTATTTCTTATTTTTTAAAAAATTACTACTAATATTTTTATAAAAAATTTAGAGGGACCATGGCACATTATCCTAGTAAAGCTCCGCCTCTGTTGTTGGAGACTGGTTTAATGCTAAAAGTATATGGCAAGCCCTTATTTCCCCTAAGCAAACCAACACTTTGTTCAACTTGGATTTGATGAGCTGGATTGAAAATAATCTCTCTTCTCCTAATAATCTCTCTTTATGGTTTTACACTTTTTGAAGGTACTACTATCCCAAATTCAGTAGCTTTAAAGCAAATTAAAGTGCGAAACAAGAAAATTCTTATGTCATGAACTATAAAACATGATAGAACTTTTTGAGTGATGACTGCCCTTTAGCTCCTCCTTGCACTGCTCTCGTTGATAATGTCAAAGTCTAAGCAGAACTTAGGCATTTATTACGTTAGCTGGTTACATGTTTTTCGTGAAGCAAATTATAAATTATGTTGCCAATATTATAGCAAAGAAAGGGCAAAATCTTGGTGGATGTTACAATACTTATTTATTGTTTGGAGTTTTGAAATTTCTTTATATTATTAATATTGTAACATGCGTTAGCATAGTATTTTAGAAAATATTTTATTAATGGAGCTTTTATTATATATTGATAACATCATTAAATAATTAATGCCAAAAAATTATACTTTTTAAAAATGTTAATATTTAAAAAATTAACACTAACTTAAAATTATACTTTTAAATAAAAAATATAAAATAATCATAAAATATTAATCTCTCATTTTTATTTATTTAGTAAGCAATATTTTTTTTAATTTTAACGTTTTATTAGTGTTAATTTTTTACTGAAATAAAATAAAAAATTATTATTTCCCATAACAATTTTTTTATTCTTATCTTTTAAGATTTATTTTGTTTTAAAATTTTATAAATTCATTATAGTATGATCTAAATCGTACTGGCATATTTTTATATTTAATTAATCTAATTTCATTCACATAATTTAAAATTTTAAATTATAAAATTTTAAATTAAAATTTAAATAAATATAATTTAATTAATAACTTAATTTAATTTGATAAAAATAAACGTATTTGTATTATTATACTTATATGATTAATTATATTTATTCGGTTTTAAAAAAGTAAAAAAGTAACTATTTAAAACCGTTAATTATAAATTAAAAAATTAATATACTCGTATTATTTTTAATATGACTACCTTTATACTACTCCCTAATAGTTTGGTGAATCGAGAATTTTTAAAGTCTTTGATTATTTAATAAATCAATACTCCATATATTTTTATTTTTAAATCTTTTTAAATTAGTTTTTTGCAGTTAAAATTTTTATTATTTTATTTATATTTATTTTACCTCTTCTGCTTTAAATTAAAAAACCCTTTTTATATTTATTCTACCTCACAACTCTCTTTCTCAAATCTCACTTCTAACCAAATCCATCACCACCGTTCACCGCCATCATTGGCGTCTCGTTCAACGTCGCATCTCCTTTATCGTCTATCATCGCGTCGCCGCCGTCTTGGAGGCACTTCGCCCTCACTCGCCGCCTACTTCTCCCATGTGGTGTGAGTGGTAATACTGTTGTGCTCCTCTGTTGTTCTTCTATTTTAATTGTTCTGGTCTTCTATTTTTGCTCCGATTTTAGTGTTTTAAATTAAAATTTAAAATTTTACTTTCTACCTCGTTTAAGTAATCTAATCCTAAAAGAAATATCTTAATATTTAAGCTTAATACTAAATAATATATTTGGTTCTATTAATTAAATTCGAATTCACATTTTCGTGTTGTTTCTTTTATTACTAAAGAAAAAAAATTCAAATTCAAATTTTTATTTTTTTATTTAATAAAACAACTTTAATTATTTAAAAAGTATTTTTATCATTTAAAATTATATGAAAAGTGCATTTTAGTCTTTTAAAATTAAATTTAAATTTTAATATTATAAATTTATTAAATAATATCAATCCAAATTAGAATTAGATTTTTAAATAAAAGAAAAAATTTGCAACAAAAAAAAATATGAATAAAAAAAGAGATGAATGATAATTGAAGTGAAATTAGGATTAGATAAAAGTTATATGATATTATGATTTGTTGTTAGATTGGTTGTTCGAACTTGTAAGTCAGCCCTTAATTTTTATAAAGATATTTTTTGTCTTTATAAAATTATCTATAAGATTATTTGATAAATTAAAATTTAAAATTATATTTTTTAATTCATTTAAATAAATTTAATTCTAAAATAATTTTTATTGTTTAAATTTTTAGTTTTTTGATACATTTTAAACAACGTCAACACCAAAAAGATAATTTTACCTTTTTATTAATATTTAAATAAATATTTTATAATTTTTAAATTAATCTTTAAAAAAGATAATTTTATCTTTTTAAATTTAAATATAATTTTTTTAGTTTCACTCTTTTTAAAATTAAATTAAATTTTTAATTTAAATTAAATAACTTTAATCTTAAAAAAATATTTTAGTCTTTTAAAATTAATACCAAAAAATATGTTTGACTTTTTAATTTTTTAAACTTTTTATAATAATTTAATATGAGTAATATTAATTCAAAAATATAACGGGCTTAAAATGGCCCAAATTAAAACAATAATCTTAGTCTAAACAAATTTTAAATAAAAAAATAAAAAAATAAATATTAACTTTTGTTTAACTCTTTAAAAGAATTTTAATACTCCAAAACTTCAAGGAGCATTAAAGCAGGTTCCTCAAAATCTCCCCTAAGTTCTCCATATCTTTGATAGTGCTCCTCATGAACTTTGATTGTTTTGGCACCCTTGGTTTCATGGGATCTTGATTTACTTCCTTCTGTTTTTTCCTTTCCTGGAATCTTTGACCCCCTTCTCACCAAAAAGTAACTCTCCCAAAACCAAATTAACCAACACATTTTAGATAGGATAAATTATTAAAATGGTATCTAAAAAATTATTTTGATGATAGATATAATTCTAAAAGATATTAATGATAAATAAGTCTCAAAAAATAAAAAATATGATAAAAAAATTAGATATTAAATATATTTTAAAATAAAATAAAAATTATATTCTAATGTAATTTTTTGAAAATATTATTAAAAAAAATAAGATTTTTAAAGATTAAATTTTGTTGTGAATTTTTTGTACATTTTTTAAATATTTATTCAAATGTTGGTAAAAAATTCGAATTAAATAAATAAGCTGTTTGATAAATATAATTTTTTTTGTTATTTATAAAAAATATAATATTTATTAATTATTTTTATGTATTTTTTAAATTATTTAGAGTCTGTTTTGTTAATAACATTTTTAATATTTTTTAAAAACCTTTTTATGTCCGTTTGAATTTTTTGAATATCAAATTGGTAGGTAATTATTGTAGATATTATTGTGGAAAAAATAGAGAGGAGCACAAATTGAGCGAGGCGCTCTCACTTTCAACATCCTTTTCTTAAAAAATAAACTAAAGTTCTTTATGTAATTTCAGGGTGATATGATGATTTGGCACTTTGTCTAAGGTTTTCTCTATCACCATCATTTTGTCATACGAAAATTTTACATTCTCTTACTTTAATGTGTTACATCTGCTAGTTTGGATCTTCATTTCCGTCCTAATAATGTTGAATTGCCCTCGTGAGATAGCTAACAGTAAATGTATAATATTTTAATTTGATTCAAACTAGTAATGATATGTACTTTTAAATATGCTCCAAATTTTTAAACAAAGTAAAAACGGAATATATTTAATATTTTAGAAATTTACGAGAATATATAATACTAAGGGTTTGTTTGAGTAAGTTTTTAAAAAAAGATATTTTTTCGAGTTATTTTTTTTAAAAGATTTTATGAAGAAGTAAAAGTAATTTTATGTTTGGATATCACATGCAAAAAGATCTTTTTATCTATTAATTATGTTTGGGTATAACGATATAAATAGGGATGGCAAAATTCCCCGAGACGCGGGGATTCCTGCGGGGACTGCCCCGAATGGGGATCCGATTGTGGGGAATTTTTCCCGCGGGGATGGGGATGGAGGACAAAATTCCCCCGAAGCAGGCGCGGGGACCCGAGCGGGGATCCCCGTCCCGTCCCCGTTATTCCCCGAAATTTATGAATTCCTTGAATTATCCTTAATAGTTTATTTCTCATATATGTTTTTTAGTCATTTCTCACACACACATATATATAGGAAACCTAGAACTCCTAATCTTTATTTGCATAACCTCTCTTCAATTCAAAGATCCCTAAGGCTGTCCATACTCCATCCAACATCTCTGCAGCCACCCCCTCGTCACCCTTCTCACCGCATCGTCACACCTCACCGTGACATCACCCTTACCGCGTCGTAATTTCTATTTACGGCGTTCCTTTTTGTAACTCTGCCGTCGTGTCCATTCTCCTCTCTGTTGTCGCGTCTTCCACCTCGTCCACTGCTTTTTTCTTTGGCTCGTCGTTGCGTCTCCCCATTGCGTTATTTCGAAAGAAGTCACCATCGTGTTATTTATATTTTTGTATAAAATCTTGCAGTTTTTGTATAAGATAGATACTTGTAACTCTATTCATATGAAAATTAATAATTAGTTAGAACTATTATGTAGATGAGAAATTGGGTCCCCGCGGGGAATGGGGCTCCGTGGGGAACGGGGATGGGGAGCAATTTTCCCCCACGGCGGGGAATGGGGCGGGGATGGGGAGTAAATCTGAGGGCGGGGATGGGGAGCAGGGAGGCATCCCCCGCCCCCGCCCTGCCCCATTGACATCCAAAGTACTTTTTTGTTTATTTATCACATGAAAATTTTTTTTTTTTAAGAAAAAAAATCTTTTAAAAAAAATATAAATTACAACTTCTCAAAAAAATGTTTTTTTATTTTTATTTTTTTAGTGCTTTTACTTTTACTACTAAAAATTTGTCAAACACACTAAAAAATATAAAAAAAAAACTTTTTTATTAAAAAAAGATATTTTTTTTAACAATATAATAGCGCCCAAACAAACACTAAGTTAGTAACTAATGTTTCCCTTAACCAATTTGTTTTCTTAATTAAAAAAGAACTTCGGAAGTAGCACTTATTAGTTAGTTATTACGGATTAGTGAACCTGTGGGTGTGGGGTGGATCAAAGTAGGAATCTAATTGATCAGTTCTAGTAAGCCTTAAATATGCAAATTATTAAGTCTTTTTATAGGTATCCCATTAAGATGAGATTAATTTTTTTTTTTAAATGAAAAAATTGATAAAATAAAAAAAAGTTATAATTACACTTGTATTTTTATTTTATTTTATCAATTTAAAAAAAAAATTTCCCTCAAAACGACCCATTAATTTGATAATTAAGTTAACTTATATAAATAAAAAAGATTAAGATCTTGTAAAATGAGAAAATTAATAAATTAGTAAAATGAGTAAGTTAATTATTTTTAAACTAAAATAGTAGAGCATATATTTTATAAAAATTATAAAATCAATCGTAATTAACCTTTCACTGACTCTTTTATTTTAGAGGATCAAAATTTAAATAAATAGGAATCAATAGCAACTCCCAACTAAAAAAATATTATTTTTTAAAAAGGTAAAATACCCTTTCTTCATGACCCCTCAAATTTTCATTTGAAAAAAAAAATTCTTGGGATCGGTTGGATTAGGTGCATGATGATAAAAGATTAATCAAATGCTTAATTAACATATTGAGAGCACCCTTAGCACACTAGTACACATTTACATATACAACATTATACCAAAAAAAAAAAAGCTTATTGCATGGTTTCCAAGAAAGTGCTTCCTCTCATGTACAACCTACTCTGAATTAGGTTCTGTGAAATAATATTATGAAGCTCCTCATGCTTCTTATCCCTCAGCACCTTCCTCCTTGTCTTCACTTATTTATTCACACACACAAACAAACACAAGTCTCTATCCACAATCAAAAAATGGGGTTGCATTGTTATTATCATTATTATTTGTTGATGATGCTTGTTCTTGTAACTGGTTATGCAGAATCACAGCCAATTTTTCACCCTTTTAACCACACTGATTTACAAGCAGCAATATCTGACATGAGAACAAAATCTTACTATGGATTTGCAATGCTATTGCAAATGCTAAATGGAACATCACAACCAAGTAGCTCCTTAACATTCTTGATGCCAGATGATAGGGAACTATCAACATCAGCCATTGCTGCTGATGAAATTGAAGATTTCTTGCTAAGCCATGCAATTCCAATGCCACTCTACTTCAATGATTTATCTCATTTCCCAACTGGGACCCTTGTTCCCTCAGGCATAAGCACCAAAATGATTAGGATCCATAACCGTGGAAGGGGTGATTTCTTTGTTAATAATGCTCAGATTGTTTCTGCTAATGTTTGCTTGGGCTCTGTCATCAAGTGCCATGGCATTGATGCAATTATTGAATATGATGCTTGACATCATTCCACATTATTATTGTTATTGTTCTTAGGATCCTTCACTTGCAAGCAATCCACCCTGCCTATATGATGATGAAATATCAGAAATAAAACCAATAACAATTCTCTTATTTTGATGATTTCTGTTGTTTAATTATACTTTAAAGATTAATTAATTGGATCATTGTATTATATAAATATATATAGGTATGAGTAGTAGTGACGTTTGTGGTTGGATTTTATGTGGTTACCTAACACCTAAACACATAGAAGAGACAATTTGGACTCAATTGAACTTTCAAGTCATCTTCATTGTTGTACTTTCTACAAAACCTTATTGCATGAAAACCGTTTACTTGTTCAGAGGGATTTGTTACTTCTTGTTTCTGCTCTTGAAAACAGTAATTACATGTTCCTATTTCTAAATCTATATATTAAAAGAACATACTATAGAAAACAAATTAAAACATTCTCTAAAGATCCTTCTCATCGTCATGAACATACTATATATAAGGTAAGTTATATAGCATGTATTCATCACCATCACATACAGATATATAGTGATCATAGCACATAAATCATACAATAATACTAACTAGACATGATGATATGTGCCAATAACCCACCATATATATATGGAATGTGTAATGTGTCACATTATTGATTGTACTAGGTGTACATTTTATGTGACCCATCATCATCATCATCATCATATATAATATATAGTTTTAGAGATGAAGAGAAGTGTCAACACCAGAATCACCAGAAGCACAAGAGTCCCAATCATACAAATCGTCATTATTATTATTGTTGTTGTTGTTATTCTTCCATGGCTCTGCATGAGATGTATAGTTCTTCTGGAAGCTTCTTCTTCTGTGGTCCTGATCCTCCTCTTCCTGTGAAGTTGTAGTTGTTGGCCAAAGAGAAAGAGAAACATGGGGTGGTGGGGATGGTGAAGATGACCTTGATGATGATGATCTTGTTCTACTACTTGTTGTTGCTGCTGCTGATACATAATTGTGATTATTATGAATGGGACTGATGAATAAGTGTTTATTATTGTTAATAGACTCAGTAGTTAGCATTAACTTTCTGAGCTCTCTCTCTTGTCTCATTTCCTTCACTCTCTGGAGTTGCCTAAACCTCTCTTGTAGAAGAGCAATGGAGGAATGACGAGCCACAGTTGAATGATTGTTGTTGTTGTGACTTTCCCTACCCATTTTGAAGAAGAAGAAAAGGGTGCAATAAGGGTATAAGGAAGCATGAGTTGATGTACGTGTGTATATATAGGGTGATCATTTGAGATTTGCTTATATAATGATGTACTAAACTTTTTAATAACTTGTTGGAACATGTTATTGGACTACTACTCTTCTTTCTTTTCAAAATAAGGCTACTCACGTGAAGATGTAGTATAAAAATGTATCTGAAAAAAGGTTAGATGGTTTTATAGGTAGGAATAGTAATAAAATAGGACGTCATCAGTATTTTAATATCTACGCCTGTTTCAAATATTAACTGCTTATTCGGTTACTCGTTTTATTATCGAGTAAATAATAATATTTGTCCCTAAAAAATCACTTATTTTTTAAATTAGTTTTTGAACTTTTTTTTTGGTTAAATTTATTCTTTAAAAAAATTTAAGTTAATCATCACGTTGGTTTTTTTATTATTTTTTTTGTTGACAATATCAAAATTTATTAATATAACACGTTAAATAACATCACAATATATATTTAGGAGTTTTAATTGACTATTAACATGATAAGTTTATAAAATTATATCAAATTAAAATTTAATTAATAGGAATTTTGAGACATTAGAATTTCTTAATTTGGGATTGATTTCATCTAATTTCATAGACTTATCATGTTATTCGCCAATTAAGATTACTAAGTATGTGTTGCGGTGTCACTTAACGTATCACATCTGCAAATTCTAAACTCTAACGCTATTAGTAACGGAAATAAAAGAAGGACTAATATAACTAATTTAAAATTTTTGAAAGATGAATTTGAATAAAAAAAATATTCTAAAAGATGAATTTGAATAAAAAAATATTTGAAGACCAATTTAAAAAATAAATAATTTTTTAAAAATTAATTTAACTATTTACTCAATATCTCTCGATATTTTATTATTAAAAATTCATACCCACTAATACTTTATAAATAGAGTTGGTTTAAATTACCTTCAGCTAAAATATTTAACATAATATATATAAATATCTCAATGAGAAATGTTAGAGTTATCAGTACTTATTATATTTTATCAATTCAATATATTTTATTTTATATTTTTAAACATTGATAACTATCTTATAGTTAAAAATAATAAATTTTGATTGATTCTCTGATATTACTCTATTTCAATTATTATCTTTACACAAAAATATCTTATAAAAATGTAAAATTAAGTGTAGTAAAAAATAGAATTATAATAATACTAAAAAGAGAAAAGAACTAAATAAAAATGGTGTGATGGAGTGATGTGAAATGAATGAGAATCGGCAGAAAGGGTGGAAAGTCCAAAAGGAAGAAGTTGAAAGGGCAATCTGAGGGCTCGGGGATGGTGGGGGAAGGAGGGAGCTCCTTCTTTTTCGGTACAAAGAGGCAAAAGCATTGCTAAAGCAGAAAAGGAGCGAGTAGAATAGTCCAAGAGAATGTCGGAAGCAAGCACATGGAAGGGTGTGTTTGGAGGAATAATAAGTCGAGTGAGGCACTGCCAACATGTCCCAAAAGTACTTCCTCTCCCTATTCATCTTTGCTTATGCTATTGCTTCTTTCTCAACTCTCCCCTTGACAAGGATACACGATACAGGACACCAGTTCCCGGCGTACTAGAGTGAGCGGATTTCGCGACGGTCGTGCCTACAAAGATATTTCGCCAAATTAAAAAAGCCAAAGTGATACTAGGTTTAGGCTTAGGGGTGAAAACGGATTGGATCGGAATTGAATATGGTCAAAATCTCAATCCGGTTCGCACTAAAATCATTGGATTGGATTTAATATTTGCGTTTTCAAGTTCGGATCTGATCTCCACATTTACGGATCGAATATCGGATATATCCGCAAAACATACAAATATTTAAAAAATTTATTTTTATTCAAAAATATCAATAAAATTCCTTTTTTGCACTCTTTTAAACATGTTTATTTTAAAATATTATTAAACATATTTTTGAAAATAATAAAAATAAAATAATTCAACATATATGATAATTATTAGTGGAAATAAAACATAAAAAAATATTTACTTATTTATTTATCCTTTGGGAGTCGCAAAGAATCAATATATGAATAACTACGTGAAATCTGTAATTCGATCCTATTAGTATGCGAATCAAATCAATATCCACAATTTTCAGATTTAGGCTTGGACGTGAGCCTTTTGAGCCGTAACTTGTGTGCCCCCCAAGTCTTTGGTTGGGATGGGCATCGCCGGTTTGGGCCTTCGCCAAGATAGATCCAAGAGGTTGCCTTTGGGTCATCTCTTAACACTTTGTATAATGTGCCGAAGAGCTTTAGCTCAAGTGGCATCTCACCCCCTCCCCATCACTAAGGTCTAGAGTTCAAACTCTAGAGGATGCATTTGAGGGAAAAAATGTGGTAAATATATGAGGAGTGTGTGGGTGTGTTGTGTACCTAGGATTGGGGGTTGTCCAATCCATTGGGGTACCTAGGATTGGGGGTTGTCCAATCCACTGACCAAAAAAAAAAAAAAAAAAAAAAACACTTTGTATAATGTTATTGCTTCTTCTAATCAATTTCAACTAAAATGAAAATGATATTATTTGATATAATACATTATTTGTTTCACCTCTAGTTATTAGATTTATTATTAGGTGTTTCTACCACAATGAACCTTTTCCTTTTGTTGGTTGAGGAATTGGGGGCAGTGTATAATAGGAAGAAGACAAAGGCTTAGAAGGAGGAATAATGTTTGGAGGTAATGATGCTTTGATTGAAGAAATTATGTATGACAAGTACAAACATACCAACATTCCTTTCTCTCTCTTCATATCTCTATGCAACTCCTTTGTCCACAAGCATTTGGATGTGAATGGCATGCACTAATGAAAGCTGCAGATACCACTAATGCTTTAGATTGGATTTTCCTCTCATTTCTTTCTTTTATATATGCATCCATCAGAATGAAGCTAGCTACCCCCACTTCAATTCTTCTTCCCTCTATTATTTTCTAGCTCCCCCCCCTTCTTAGATCTTCTTGCTTTGGAACAAAGATTTGACTGATTGAAGATTAAATTACAAGACAAGGCGTGCATTACAAATCTTATTATATTAATTTTTCTTCTCATTGGACTACATTATGTTTAGGTAAAAATATAGATATAGATATGTTGGTATATTAGTCCAAATTAGGAACATAACAAGCATAAAAAGTTGATTGAAGGTGCAATAATAATAAGGTTAAGGTGCTACCATTTTGATGACTTGATTAGAATTATCTGTGACAGTTTATTACTACTATTATTATGTAGTTAGTGTGGTGTAATAATATATAAACTTGTGCATCGCTATGTCCAATAAAGAAAGAGGCGTTTTTGGAGTTGAGCTTTGAATTGGACATGCATGTAGCAGCCTCAGAAGGGAAGATGTTAGGTTTGCTTCAAATCAGAAAAGGTATCAAAACAAAATGCCTAATGAGTAATGACATTGTAAGTAGCTAGAAGTTCATGTACTTGAACAGCCTGTATGAATCATATGATCATGATGGTGGGACTAATTAATTCAATCAAAAGTTCAAAACTGATTTTTGAATGTTTAAATTATCATGTTTCTTCGTTTTGTTTATTTTTCTACTGTATTTTCAATTAGTGGGTTATTGCATAAGGCGAGATTTAAATTTGAGATTGTTTAAGTGGACTAGTGAACTGACTAGTAATTATTAATCCATTTATAAAATATATATTAAATTATAAAAAATACATATTAAAAAAATAAAATAATACATAATATTTAAACATAAATATATGGTAATTATTTTTTTTTATGTATGTAACATTTTTAATATTCAGCGTGCATGTTAAAAAATCATTAAAGTTGATACCTATAAGAAACTTTTACAATTTATATTACTAGGATGAAGATATGATTAAGTTAAACATGATATTATCTCTCTCTATAAACTTGGACCAAATTAAGCTTTAGAAGCAGTTATTTAATGGGGAAAAGAAAGCGGTAAAAAAGTACGAGAAGAAGTGAGATATAATTTGGTGGATAGTGGAAAACATGGGTACTTCAGGAATGCAAACATGCAGATTGTTGATTGTTCCGCTAAATAATGGAATCTCGAGATTATCAACGGCAAGTTTGATTGAATCTGAGTTGTCTCCAACATGATTCATTACATTATATATTTCACCTCATCATCACATTCATGTCTACTATATGACGCTACTAAATCACCATTCTTGAAAACTTGAATATTTTTTATAAAACAAAATTAACAACTGCTATTATAATAGCTATGTTTAGCCGAGTTCGGTCCTTGTATAATACTACTAATTAATTTTATATACTTAACTTGATTATAAAAATTGTATTTGATAAAATTACTTTTAACATTTAAAATTACTTTAATAAAGAATAGATATTTATTATTATATAAAATTATATTAAACTTTCAATTTTAAAAAATACAAATTAAATTTTAAAATCATAAAATGAGAGTGTCATACACCGTAAAAGTGCAGTAAAATAGTAGTAAACATAAAATGTTGTCATATACTGTATAAGAAGTTAAAATTCTGTATAAGAAATCAAAAATTTTATATAGAATTTCAAACAGTTTTTTAATCAGAAAAATATGTCTAGTCACAAAAAAAAAATCAGAAAAATGGTAGAGACTCAAGTGCAGTCGACTTTACGTGAAGTTGATAGTTGAGACCTGTTAAATGGTTTATTTGACTGACTAAATTTTTATCTAATGATTCTCAACTATTAATTTCATGTGAAGTCGACTGCACTTGAATTTGTATCCAGAAAAATATGTCTTAAATACTGCGCAGGTTTCTGGTAAGATTAAAAAAAAAAGAAAAAAAGAATAAGTAAAGAAAATTAAGTACTGTAGAGAAGTAATTTTGAAAGCAAAGTTGAAGCCCAATATAGAGTGGGCCAAAAGTGTTATCCCTAAAGCTGGAGGTAAGGCCCAATAGAAAGCCCAACAACACAAAAAACAGTGTCTCTTCTTAGTTCTGCTGTTACAGTAGCTGTGTTGTGGTGCGTGCGTCTGTTAATCTGTTATAGTAATCGATCTAGAGTGAGAGATTCAGCGAAGAAGAGGAAGAAGCGAAGATGAACACAGACATCACAGCATCGACGAAGCCAGAGTACCCTGTAATCGATCGCAACCCTCCCTTCACCAAAGTCGTAGGCAACTTCAGCACCCTCGATTATCTCCGATTCTCCACCCTCACCGGCATTTCGGTCACCGTCGGTTACCTCTCCGGTCACCTCTCTTTTTCCCTCTCTATTAGTTATATTTCAATTAATCAATTCAATTGAATAATAATAATGATGATAAAATTAAAAATTGCCCCCAATTTGGTTGAAATTAGGGATTAAGCCTGGAATCAAGGGACCTTCCATGGTGACTGGGGGACTCATTGGGCTCATGGGCGGGTTCATGTACGCTTACCAGAACTCAGCGGGTAGACTCATGGGTTTCTTCCCCAACGACGATGAGGTAGCTCGCTACAAGAAGAAATAAGCTTCTTTTTTTTTTTTTACTATTTAATTTTTTTTATTAGTTGTTATTTTCACATTTGGGACCTCTCTATTACTTTTTAACTCTACGGTGCTAGCTCTGAATAATTTGATCTCCCTTTATTGTTGGGATTGCTTGTTTCTTGAGCTGCATTTCCTTTGTGACGAGCTTGTCTTGTTGGAATGATAAGTCAATGTTATGTGGATTTTTCTGTGGCTCTGTATGATTGAGGTTCGATTTAGTAATATACCAAGAGAGTTTGTGGTGTGTTTGCAAGTTTGGGGTTTTGTTCTTTCCAGATAGTTTCAGATGGAAAAGAGTTAAGAGTCATAGTCATTCTTTAAACCAGTTCCTTCATAATGCAATGTTATCTTATCTTTGAGGGATTCTAAGGGAACATTTGTTATACAAGTTAATAGATGGTATAAGGGGGAATTTACTTATGTTAGCATTGGTCACCATATTTGCTACCAAATTAAACATGAAGTCGTGCTAATCATTAACATGCCATCAGCCTTTCCCTTTTCTGATTGAGATAAAACACTAGGTGCACAGTTAACACTTAGAATGTTCAGAAGATGAGAAATAGGGGATGTGATAACACTAAAACGGTCATTGTTCCCCATATAGAGAATGTGTAGAGATAAAGAGTGAGTCCAACTCTGGTGCTAATACTTGCAACCAGTTTCTCCATGCGAAAGGTTCTACATTGTCCAACTCTCTGCTCTGCTATTAAATTCTGAATCTAAAACCACCTTGTTTCATGCTGTTTCAAATTGTAGCACCAGTTAATACATGCTTATGTACTACTTTTATTGCAATGAATATGTGTCATATGTTATGTGCTTGGTGGCTAAGGAGTTAAGGAGATACTGATTTTTTCTCCCCCAGAGCTTATGTTGTTGTGAATGAAAAAATCTAAATTTGGTAATACACTAATACATAATTTATAAGCTGCTTGGGTTATGCTTCATGGGGTTATTTTTTTTATCGTTTTTTCTTCAACCTGTGATTATCCTTGGTAGGAGCAACATGGTCATGTTACTGTATAAATTGGTAGGGAAAAAAAGGAAGCATATGAATGGATTTTATTACTATAGTTGAACATATTTGGATTTTTTTTCTGTACCCAATTCTTATTCTGATGCCGATACCTTGTATCCAATATTTGTTTGGTGGATATATAGACTTTCATAAGAATAATTGAGTTGGTGAGATAGGTTGTTTTTAGCTATAATAGCTGAATGGCATCAATATCTTTAAACTTCATAGAATACTCTTGTAATAATCAATTTTTGTGTATTATTAAATATTAATTACAAGCCATGTGATCTTGCACAGTTGCTATATCTGGACTAATTACAAAAGCATGGTGAGTTTCATGGGTCAGAAATGTAAATCCTAATGCCTAGTTACATTGGGTGAATAGTAATCAACTAATCACTTAGTAAAGTGCTATTTATAAACTTTAAAGCTGACAGAGTTAAAGGGTTACCTTTATGTGACATGATATCTAACTTTCATCACCTTGTTTTGGCAAGAATAGAGAATGCGTTCACATTGATTTAGTGAATGACAAAAAGAGTTCATACTACGGTATGAACTCTTTTTATCGTTCATGTTTCTTTATTTGTGGTTATAAGGAGCCTCATTTATGAGCTTTTTGCATAGTTTTGAAGTGGAAAGAGATAAAAATCAGCTAAGAGACAAGTGGGAACAAGGGTTATTACTTAATACTAGATTTACTCCAAGTGAAGGTGACATGAGCTATTTAGAGAGAAAAGGAATTCACACCTCATAATTACGTTTATCGTTATATGGTGAGAGCTTGAATGTGTGGAGACTGGTGACATTTGAATTGCTTTGCGGCCGAAGGATGATGGGATAGGATTGGTATTATATAGTACTATACACTCTACACTACACAAAAGTAGAAACAGGGGAGATTGATTGGATTTGGAGGGCGTGGATGACCTCAAAAGTAGATAGTTCTTTCTTCTTTCTTCTTTTCTTTTTTCAAAAAAAAATATAGCATGGAAATGATTGACACAAAATCTATAAATTTAATGATTTTTTAAACATTTTTGTTATACTAATTAAAAAAAAGCTGTTGATCGAAGCACAGAATTTTCATGTATAATAAAATGATTCAGTTTCCTTTTTCTTTTGGAAACATCTCAATTTCTTTAAGAAGTGTCAATCTGCCGAAGAACTTGGGTATGTTTGTCTTAAGCTATTCATTGATGGGATAGGATTATCTCATATTTATTTTGATTATGACCAAATATATGATAACAAAAATAAACTCACTCAAAATATAGTCTTCTTAAATTTTATTTGGCTTATTTTAAGTATCTTCCTTTAAATGTTCATCTATCTTTTAACATAATCAAGTTATTCAGTCCAAAAAATAAAAATAAATTAAAACTAGAAGTCATAACATTGGTATACTGATATGAGTGTGACTATATATGGTGGCACAGCACAGGATTTTTTTTATTTTAATTAAATAAATATAATAATTACGAAAATGAATCAACGATGAGCTATTTACGAAAATGTATTTTGGGACACTCAGATGGTGAGGGATAACCCCAAAATAGCTATATCTTGGATGCTGTGACCCCGTGTTGTGATAGGGTAACAGTGAGTCACATCCTGAGTGCACCCGAGAAATGTATAGAAGTTGAAATCGGATACTGAACATTTGAGATAGGCGCATAACGTGTAGAGGGTATTAGCACGAGATATGAGTAACTCCCTAATTCCCCCCTCAACATCTGAGATATAGTCAAAGATTTAATTAGGATCTCAACACCCGAGATATGTGTATTATGGTTTAGATGTCTCTGCATCCAAGATATGTTGGAGAATAAGTCTATTTATAAAGCTCATCCTAATACCTCCCCCCACACAATTCACAAACCAATCTTTTCTTTCTCTTCTTTCCGTTTTGTTCCGATGGAGAATAATCAATTCTTCTTTGTTGTGGTTTATCCCAATGGGGTAGTATGAGACGGTGATGAAGGAGTGATTTTCGAGTCTAATAAGACTGTGATGTTGCGTACAAACTAGGTTGATAGCCTGGATGGGCTAAGACCGTCATCCTGAACAATATGGGGGGGAGTAGGTACGAAGGAGGTTGGGTGGGTTGCATATAGATTTTTGCACATGCTTCCGAACGGTGGATTTACCAACCGGTTATCTCGGATGCTGAGACTCCATCCACGACGATTGCTCATATCTCGGGTGCTGAGACCTTCTACACGTTATGCGTCTATCTCAGATGCTTAGTATCCGATTTAAACCCTTATACATATCCCGGGTGAATCCAGGATGTGATTCGCCATCACACTTTCACAGTACGAGGTCACAATATCCGAGATATGACTATTTTAAGATTACCCCCTCAGCGTTCGAAATGTGTCTCAGAATGTATTTTTATAAATACTTCACTGTTTATTCATTTTTTTAATTACTATATTTATTTAATTTAAATAAAAAAAATCCCACAGCATTACATGTATTGAGATCAGAGATCAAGTCATGATTTTTTTTTCATTGTGCTTTTTTAGCAGCCAAATAATGGTGTGAAATTTGAAATTTCATAATCTTAACATGAATATCCTACCTATAGTCATACTGAATAGGTATGATTTTTTTTTTTTTGGCAGTGAAAATACACAAAGTTAATTCGACTAAATAATGTTTTTTGAACATTGAACTCAGTATATTATTTAGGCTTTTAGTTTATTATTTTGAGATACAAAAATATTATTCGTACATTAAAATATTCGTCGTTTTAGATCTTGGTGCATTTAACATTGTAACATGTAAACTCTTCATTTTATTATTATTATTATTATTATTATTATTATTATTATTATTATTAAATCAAATACTTAGATGTTAAGTTGTTAACAAATAACAATTTTGTAAGTATAGAGTTCACAAAATAGTAGGGAAAAAAAAAAATCTAAACCATTAAACTTTATATCTGTCACAACGATAACTGTAATATTTTTTTATTATTACTATTATTTTGCGAATGATAAAGCTAGATAGATCATGCATAGATATCATCATTGTTACTCTAAATTGGATGAGATGAGTGCAATGATAGGATGGTAGAAAAAGGAACTTATTATACTTTTCTAGTACACGCATTACATAAGCAATTAACCATACTCACTTTACTTATCTCAATCTTGTCCCTCTTTATTTTAAAGTGAGCCATTTATATTTCTATCTTCTGAACTTTCCTGGTTGTCCCCAAAGAGGAAAAAATGGCTAAGTGGGGTGACGGAATATTGTGAGAGCTACTCACGTGTTGCTAGACCTGTTCACAAACTTTGTATATTTACAAAATATGATATAATTAATTAATTAGAAATAAAATTAAATTTGTAAGGATTTAACTGTTTAAGACTTAAGTTTGATTTTCGTTATTGATACAAAGTCAATTTTAATAACTTGTTAAACATTTAGATATATATAATTTTGGTAGATGATGAATATTGAACCTATTTAAATGTTTTTAAAAAATGCATAATTATTACTATATGAATAAAATTGAGTTTATAACTCAATTAATTAACAAATATTGTGCGTTAAGAGATTAACCGCTTTTAATTAGTAGAATATAATTATGATTAGAGTAAACTATTAAAATAATACTAAAAAAATTCACGTTGTTGCTGAAGAAAAAGAAACTCGTAAAAAAATTTAAAAATATGATAAAATAAAAAAATTAGATATTAAATATATATTTTAAAAAATATTTAAAAATAAAATTTTGATATAAATTTTTATAATTATTATTTAAAAAATAAAATTTTTTATTCTTAAAATTTGATAATTTTATGTTAAGTGAATTTTTTATTGTGAATGACTACAATTTTTTAAGAAAAATAAATTTTCTAGAGACCAAATATACTGAATTAGTAGTTCTTTACAATGACTATATTTTTTGTCCAATTTTTAAATTATTCAAAGTCTGTTTTATTAATAATATTTTTAAAAATTTTTATCAATAGCGAACCTTTTGAATACTAAATTGATAATTAATTTTATATGATTAGAAAGAAATAAAAAATTTCACGCCAATTGTGAACGGTAAAAATTACCATAAAAATCACCATAGAAAGATGGAGATAACATAATAAAAGCCACTCAAGAATAGTTAATTATAAGTCTTTAGAAATAATCTTGAAGTGATTTCTGAATTAAATATACTCCCTTATATTTTTATTTATTTATTTATTTATTTTTATCACTGAGTTAAGACATTCCATAGATGTGATCAGTTGGTATGGTTGGTTGGAACTTGGAACCGGTGCGATCACGACAAATCATTTAGGATCATCTTTGGATAATTTATCTTAGATATAAGAAATATATCAAATAATTTCTACTAAACAAAATTTTGATTTTATGTTAAATTTATTATGGTTATATATGTCACAATACATTCTCTAACAATAAAATAAAAATATTTAAATTTCAAATTACTGATAGCTATATCAATTTTTTGGTGAAGACATCAAGAGTAGCCATTTGACTTCTTACAAATTTAAAATTCCACATATCTGTTTATTCAATTATATGTTGTCCTATTATAAGATAAGATTATAATTTGTCAATAACTCAATATTATTTATTTTGTCTACCTCATATGACGCTCTAGCTGACGCATCTGGACCTATATTTGTGACGTACTGACGTGCGATCATTTTTATTTTTAATTCTCCACTAAACAGTGACCCACTTCTATATTTTAAAGTTCAATTTAGAATTTTGAACTTTAAAACACTAAACCTAAGCCAGATGGCATTTTTTAAATAAGAGTATAATATTTTGGAATTCAAAACTGGCATTTTTTAAATAAAAAAATTTATGCATATAAAACTAATAATATATATTCTACTCACGGATATCTAATCCGATTGGATAGAATTGTCTATTTGATATGATTAAATGTAGATAAAATTTGTTACGAATTTAAGGTATATTCTATTTTATTTTATCTGCAGTCTTAATATATTATATAATATATATTTAAAAATTATATATATAGTAAAAAATGAGTATTAAATTTACAATTTTTTTTTATAAAAACTCAAAATAACTATTAAACTAATTATTTAAATTACTTAATTAATATATTTGTAATTTAAAGAGTAATGTTGTAAAAATTTGAATTAAAAAAAGTGACAAAATATTTATTTTTATTTATGTTATTTTAATTTTATTAAGAACTTTATGATTATGCTATTTGTAAATTAATGTTAAATTTTTTAAAAATTTTATTATTTTTAGTTTTAATTTAAACTTAATTTTTTATATTTTATTAATTAATATATATAAATTATAGAATAATTAAATTTTATATTTACTTAAAAATATTTTATTTTTCTATGAATAGAATTGGATAGAATAGAATTAAAAATTTTAAAATGTAGGTAGAGTTAAAATTAAAAAATTTTCAACTCACAAATAAAATAGAATTAAATTTAAAAAAATTAAAATAGAATTATTCTATCTTCGTATTGATGTGCAAAAATCTTCAATTTTGAAGTTACATTCGATGAAAATATCTCAACACAGGACTATTTAATCATTAAATCATGAATTAAAAAATATAAATAATATATAAAAATAGATAACATATTCAAGTTAGATATGATTAGTGGCCAACAATAATAAACAGAAAAATAAAGAAGCATATACATATATCTGAAATAATTAATGTGGAGGAGCAAGTTAGGTACGTGATTTAGGTTAAAAAATTTAGATATAAAAGTGACACGAATGATATACTTTAATATTATAATTTTAGCTATGGATTTCTTTTTTTATTTTTTATAGGAGTATCATTAACCATCATTAAAATAATTATAAAATATATCCCCTTTTTTTTTGAAAAAATTACTAATTAGATTTTGATCCCTCAAAGTTTTGGTTTTTAAAATTTTTTCTTTTTCTTTTTGATTTCATATTAGAAGCATTCAGAGAAGAGAATGTCTGCTAGGTTTTTCATCCAATTTTAATTCCTGCCTTTCTCTCATCTTCTTCCTCTGCTGCAAATCTCGTTCAGCATATCCTCGCCGCCGCAATACGCCTCCGCCGCCGCCGCGCAACCTGCCCCCGCTGCGCACCTGCTGTTGTCGCTGCGTAAGACGCTGCCGCCGCCGCGCAAGACGCTGCCTCAACGCTTGGAGGTTAGTTAATCATTATGCCTTTTCAATTCATGGATCCCTTTTCTTCCTCTCCTTCTGCTGTCTCTCTCGTCCCCTCATCTTCGCAGCGCAACCCGTATATATAATTTGAGTTTAATTAAATACGAACTTGATGTTCCAATTAACTTAGTTGTAGTATATCGTTCCCATTCTTCATTAGGTTTCTGCTGCTATGCTTCTTCTATTCGTACTCTTTATTCTTAATTTTTCCTAGTAATTTCATGGAAGTTCTATATCAGTTCATTTCTTGTGATGTGTTGTTATCATTTCTTGTTAGTATATTGATCATTCAGATATCATATGAGAATATAGTAGCTTTTGGAGCTAATTTATAAGGGTTCTAATCTTTTAAATATCAAATAGGTGTTCTACTCTGACTTAATTATGCCGTGGATTTAATCTATTCGTGAATGACAAAATTCTATTCACAGGGAATTTTTGAAAAGCTCATGAGCAATGCTGTTGATGTCTAGGAACTGAGCTTAAAAGGAGCTGTGTATGTAGCAATACTTGAAGTGCTTTTATGATTTCAGTATCTAATTTATAATTGAAGTTTGGTGTTTAAGTGTTGTTTTGTATATATCAATTGTACACTTATGACTCTGTTGAATCTTATATCAATTGCTGCTCTAAAAAAAATTAAGACTGTTGAAATTAAAGCTTTATCAAATTGAATTTAAGATTTCTGTTGTGATTGAATTTGTTTGTTTGCCATGCACAGGGGCGACCACACAGTAAATATAATTGATTGTGAAATTGGAAGTTGCGTAAAGGTGCTAGGTGGTCATAGAAGGACGCCTTGGGTGGTAAGCTTGTAATCTGGTTTTCCATAGTAATTTATTGGATCTATGCCATTAATTTCTTTTGGTGCTTATTGTATAGAATGAATCCTCCAGCATGAATTTTGATAAGATATACATTTAGGAAGTGACAATTCTATAGAACTCAACACCAAGTTTTCATTATTATCCATCAAAACCATGGGCTGCTGTTCAAATTGTGTGGTTTTTTAATGTTTTGTTATTTTTTTACTGCATACTGTATCCTAAATTGGTATTTGAATAATTTGTTCAAGTGGTTAGTAGTTGAGTTCAAGTTGTTAGTACATGAATACTGTATTATGAAAGTGTGGGTTGAATCGAAAAAGAGCTTTCCTTCAATGTAGTGTAGACATCTAAAATTAAATTGTATTCATTGTAATTAAGAACTCAACTACTTTTTATAATATTTTCGATTTGCTTGATATATCTGATACATATCTTAACTAGAGATACTTAATGTGCTTGTGCTAAACAAAAAGAGCATTCTTTTTATGATAATGCCTGTGATTAGATTTTATGCAACTTTATTAACATATTCTGTATGAAGCTAGCTTTCACCTTAACTTTTTGTGATTTTTATGTTTAATATTCTTTATCTTTGCTTTAGTATTTTTGGTTGAATTGTTAACTGTTTGTAAATTTGTTGAACACTGCAAATTTTCATATATGACTTTGTTACGTTTGATTACTATCTACTTCCCATTCTTTTCCCTATTATATATTTTATTATGATGCTTACGCTAAGTTCTCATTTGTTAATTTTTACTTAGTGAAGGCTTTCCACTAGCAATAAATGCATAAAAGTCTAATATTAAATGGTCCATACCAACTTCATAAAAGAATAGAAGTAAATATTCAATATACTATTTATATACATATAAGGATAAATGCCTAAAGACCAATAAGCGTGCGTAAGCAAACTTTGCGGGATTCTCAAAGGGGAAACAATGTGTTCTTTAGTGGCCGCGAGCGGCGAAAAATTTGTGACATGGGATCAGAAATATAGATAGATTGATAGACAGAAGATATATACTCGTTATTATTATTTTTTTTTTTTTTGTCTTTTGCACCCACCGCATCCATAGCTGGCATTGGCATATTATATACAATATTATATTGCCTTTTATGTCAATACCCATCTACTGACTCTGCTGAATGTGTAATGAGAACAAACGAAACGTTTAAGCATTTATGGATAAAATTTGACCAAGTTAGATATACTCATTTGATCTGTGTAGCTACTAGATTTTTCTTTTTTATTAATTGTGAATTTGTGATGTAATTGTGTAGCTAAAGTAGCAGTGACTGGATTTTGTTGTACGATGTATTTTAAGTTTCTGTTATCGTAAATAAAGCTGACGGAGAAATCCCAATACATTTCTTTGAGATAAAACTTAGAGTTTGATTTGCTGAAGATTCGAGGTATAGTTCTTGAGTTTTTTGGGATTTTACTGAGGCAGCATTATGCTAAAATACATACTCACATGTAATGTCTTATCGGTAAGGTTATAAAAATTCGATAAGTAGAAGTTCAAAAGTTTAATTGAAATTCAATTTAGGTATAATAAAATAATATATTTATATATAAAATGTATAATTTAAAAAAATGATTATTTATTTATTATTTTAAGTCGGTTAGTTATTAAAAAATTATACAAGTTTGATTGGTTAACTAATTTTGATAGACTTTTTTTTTTTAATTTTTGATCAATTTTTTGTCAAGAAATTTTTATTTTGAACCGACTCGGGGTTAGAAGTTAGTATATACTTTGGGGGGAGGGGGGGATGTCCCTCTCCCCCAAAAATAAAAATTTTAGTGTATAAAAGCCTTTACTTTGTTCTTGTGTTTCTGTTTTTACTCTTCTAGTTCCACCATTAGATTTTGGATTCATGCTTCTTCATTTTTTCCCTTAAAACAATAAATGAAACTCGTGTCCAATTTCATGATTTCTAAGATTGACACTGTTGGATTGTTTTTAATTTTAAAAGATTGTGATTTGTGATGGCTGGTACTCGGTGTGCGGACGATATCAAGTTCAATGGTTTTACTTCTATCGTTACTATTTGGTCTCTATTTTAAAAATATTTGCTCTTATCATGTTGGGCAATTTATATACAAACTTAAGTTTTATTTTGAATTGTGTATTGGTGTTCAAGAAGTAATGGGTCAGAAATTTTCTCATGAAGGAGTTAGTAGCGAGCATATATCATATGATCAGGATGAGCAGGAGGAAGATATGGAAGAGAAAGTTGACGTGGATTATATGGATGAGGACGACACAAATGTGGAATCAATGTTCGATTATCACGGCTTCGATGAAGGGTATAACATTGACTCACTCGAAGATATTGGAATGATTGAATTTTGGAACATCAGGGACGAAGATGTATGTCATTTTCACTTTTCTGATGTCACATTGCATTTGAGTTCTACAATAGATATGCAAGGACAAGAGGCTTTAGTGCTCGGAAGAACAGGACTAGGAAGAGTCATGCGGGCGTACTTAAGTTGAAGAATTTTGTATGTCATCGTGAAGAATTTAGACCGCAAAATAATCATACATTGGAAACTTTAAGAGAAAACCTACTCCCAAGACAAGGTGTGGCTGCAGTGCAATGATGGAGATTCGTCTAGAAGCACCTAGTGGTCGTTGGTTTATTTTTTATTTTTCTGATGAACACAATCATCCGCTTTTAGATCCTCGTTTGACTGGATTGCTTCGTGGGCATAGATTCATGTCCGAGGTTGATATCGACCACATGATTAACATGAAAAAGGGTGGGATTAGTGTTGGGCAGTATATCGGGCATTAGCAAATCAGGCAGGTGGCTACGAGTATCTCTCTTTCACGCAAAGGGACATGTACAATAAAATAGCAAAGCAGAGGCGCCAGTTACCCGGTGATGCATATGCAGCTTTGAAGTATCTAGAAGATCAAGCAACAAATGACCCTTCTCTCTATTTTAATCATCACATGGATGCCGATGGTACTTTGCGCAATTTATTCTGGTGCGATGGTCTCAGTAGGGCAGATTACTCATTATTTAGCGATGTGCTGGCTTTTGATGCTACCTATAAGAGGAATAAATATATGTGTCCATTGGTGGTATTTTCTGGTGTCAATCATCACAATCAAACAATTATCTTATAGAGGATAAGTCTAAAGTTGTAGATTACTCCACTTTTTGGCCTATCACACCTTTTGGCCTACCCACTCAAAAAATAGATCGTAAGTCTAATATATAATTTTTTTTTTATATCATAACTCGTTCAATAGTTTATATCTTATATGTATATAATAACTATTTGTTGAATGCTTTATATCTTAGGAATGATAGCGGAGTTTGGGTGACTAATTGAATGAGAGAATGTACTTTACAATATGACTTCAATATTCAGGTCATATTTATAACAAAGTATTTTTAACATAATTTTTTCAACACACTTCTAATTAGAATTATATTGTTGACGCTCTAAGCAGATTAACGACTCCACAGGAATGAGACTTGCCGTGGATCTGGTTTTAGAGGAGTACAACAATTTGTGTCTCGTAATCCAAGAAAATGCTTGGCAATATAGGACCAAGGTGGAAGCAGAGCATGAAGACATTTAGGAATGAGGAATTATCTTTTTAGATATTTTTAATATTTTCTTTAAAATACAAATTACTAAATTATGTTTCATTAGTTTATACACTAATTTATCCTTCTTCTATATATTACAATTCTATATTACTAATTTTCTTTACTTTATCGGTTAATATAAATTATTCATAACCTATATTTTTTCGTAACTAATTATTGCTGAGTATGATAAATACAATACAACTTAATCCAGAAAATAAACAAAAGCAAAGTTCAAACATCCTGAATATATAAGATATAATTGATCTATCTTAATCCAAAAAATGAACAAGAGCAAAGTTCAAACAAAAGGAGATTGGAAGCATTCAATGACAATATTTTCTATATGAGCATGTGCACTAAGATCCTTCCTCCTACCAATCTCTCCCAAACATAGAAGGGCAAGGTGCTGCTTAGCAGAATTAGAACTACTGTCATCCTTGAGAATGTATGTCAGTATTTTCACTGTGGACAAACACTTCTAATCCCCAGCAGCAAGGCACAGAACAACCACATATTGAGCTATTGAATGCAACACTTGTTTGGCAATGCCACCTGACTGTGGTGAAGGATTGGTGCTGGCAAGTAGTGACTCCACCAAGACTCACCCTCAAGGATAAATATTATGTGTATAGTCCAAGAAATGCAACCATAACAATGTAGTTTTTCAGTAGGAACTCCATCTAAGAAAACAAGAAACTCTTAGGATCCAGTTACAACTTTACAAGGTGTAGGACTTGAGTCCCACAATGAAAATATGGCATAATAGTGGATGGTTTATAGGGTAGGCAACTTTTGTAGTGTGATTTTTCAAAGATTCTTATTAGTGAGATAAGTTATAATATGTTAGAAATATTTATCAATAAAGAATAAATGAGGATGCCTCCAGACAAGAAAATGCAATAACTTCTCAAGCACTGGTGGTGCATACGACTCTTCATTAAGAGAAGGAATAAGTGGCTCAGGAACCCATTCATCACATAACTCGTCAATTTCCTGCAGATATTAAGCAATTTTTCAAAGAGAGTCAAAATACTAAAACATGATTATTCTCAGATTTACTTGCTCTAGAACAAACAGCAAAACAATAAGCATATGGATTCAACTTAAAAGCTCATTATTATTCATGCAAAGAATAATTTGAGTATGGATTTTAAAAACAACAATAAACTTAGATATTTCATAGAATTAGAAAAAAAAATTAAACAAAAAAAATAATTAAAATTCACCACAGGGTATTGTTGAACAAACCTTGTTTGTTAAGGGTCGTTTAGGAGGCTTGTAACTTTTTTGGGAAAGCAAGAAAAGGATGACCACAAGGAGAAAAACCTCGATAAACAAGTGTCCTTCAAACACAAGGCAATAATGAAGGAAAAAATCAAATTAATCAATCTCATTGGTAATGAAATATATTGTGCACTCTGATAAGTTTCTAAAAGAAGTAAGACAAAGAGAAGAAGGAAAAGAGGATTCTAACCCCACTTCTCAAAAAAAAAAAAAAACAGAGAGAGAACTTTGATTAATTTCATAGGTTTTGATTAATTTCAATGCAAGCTTCAAATATTTTCATACAATCAACAAATCATAAATCTTTACATTAGCAGAAATAGTGTTTGCAGAATAGACTAAAGTAGCAAAAAAATTCTGTAAAGCCAAAAGGACTTGCCCCTGAAGCAAGGAGCTTTTAATTAATGTCAGAGCTTGAGGAAGAACTTTGTTTCTGACAGCCAGACCAACATTAGGACTGGACATCTTGTCACTCATTAACGTGCAGCAGAGTTTAAGGGCAAGAGCTGTCATATGTAAATCAGAATCACTAATTAGTCTCGAGGGTTCTACAATAATAACTTCATATGCAGAAGAACCAATCTTATCACCATATGCAACTATAAGTGAATTTAAGGTTCCTAAGGTTGCCTGCCTTAGTGCTCAATTAGCTTTTCGTAGAAATGCAGTCAACTCTGCTATTACATGCTCCAGAACATGACAGATCCACTCGAAGTGGAGAAGCAGCAATGACAGCAAATGCCTTGACAACTGTAAGACGAGTTATCTCATTTTTCATTCGTTCAACAAGTACAGGAAGGCATGCTGGTAGTTCTTCATTTAGATGATCACCAAATGTTGACACAATGAGGCCAATGCAAGAGATGGCACACTCCTTAACCTCCTGATCCTGATCTTGGTTTATTATGCGCGACATAATGCCATTATAAATGGGATGGACGTACGGTCTGAAATCAAATCCAGATCCCTCAATGCTTGGGCGGACAACACGTATGAGTTCTCCGCATACCCTCAAGGCCTCAGCAATGACCTTATAATATCGCTCACCAACAGCTAATAGAACAGGAGCAGAAAGAGCCTTAATATATGGGTGGAAAACATCAGGAGAGTGTGAAGATAATACCAATCTAGTAAATACAAGAGCTTTAATATTCAAATTTGATATAGATGATTTGTCATTTAATGCTTTTTCGATTCCTGGAATGAGTGACCCAATATGGTCTGCAAGACAGTCTGGCAAGACAACCACCAGTTCTTTCAGAACAGAAAACGCACCAACCTTTGTCTTGATAGATTTCTCACGCAACTGCCTATTTATAGATTTGACAATCTTTGAAACTTCTTGCTTCAACAACCATCTAGGACTCGTTTCATTTGCATCAATCTGTCCTTTAGTTACATTACCAGTTTGACGCAAGAGCTCAATGAAAGTATTAAATACATCCATCTTGACATTTTCTTCTCTCTCTTTAAATCTGTCGATCAATTTGGGACAAGTCTCATGATATAGCTTTGAAAGCATTTCAGGGCGAGAAACAACCAATGCTGCTAGGCATTTGGCTGCTGCTCTTCGAACTTTCCAGCTGGCATCTCAATTATATCTAAAACTCCTGTATCTTAATTCTTAATTGCTTTTGACACAATCAATCAAGTAATAGTACCATATCGGTTATATTAAAACAATGATTATTTTCTTGATGGAACCTAATGGAAAAAGAAGTAATGAGGTAATAATGTGCACGAAGAACGTAGAGAAGTGAAAGAAATTGATACCCATCTCTGGTGCACAGAGGGCAACATCATTGTTCTGCTTTATGTACCTCTGCATCAGTAAGAAAACTAAAATTCCATGGAACCAAAACCAAAATTAACAATCAAGTAGTGGCACAATCACAAAATTAACAATCGCAGGGAGTGGACCAAAATCAGAATTCGATGGAACCAAAACCAAAATCAAAAAGAGGAAAACCCTAAATTCGGTAATTTGATAACAGCACATCACAAGAAATGAACCGAAATAAAACTTCCATGAAATTACTAGGAAGAAATAAGCAATAAAGAGCATTGAGTCAATTATCAAAGCCTCATGAAAGATGAAATGCTAGAAAAAATAATTAAGAGTGAATACAAAATCGAAAACATTATTGAAAGAGGATGTAATTAGAATAACTAGCATATAACAATCATTGATGTAATTAGAACAAGAGGATGTGAATTTAGTTACAGATCTAAAAGTGAGAAGTTAGAACGCAAATTGAGAAATAGATCGAGGAGGCGAAGGCACGTTAATGGATAAGGAGAAGCTACCAGAGCAAAAGCTCGTGGAAGGAGGAAAAGCTCGCAGGAGCAAAAACGGTGTTTCGCGTGGCGGCGCGGAAGCAGGTTGCGCGGCGGCGGCGGATTAGTCCTCGCGTTGTCTGAGGCATGTTGTGGCGGCGAGGATAAGCGAACGAAAAGAGGAAGAGGATGAAAGAATGGCAGTGATTGAAATTGGAAGAAAAACCTAGCATTTCCCAACTTCTTCCGCTGTGAACAACTCCCCGGCATCATGATCCGCTGCTCAGATCAGATGCATCTATAGTAACGAACAGCTCTTCCGCAAGTTGTAAGGTACATGGTCCAGAACTCCTATTCTACTTGGGTTCTCTGAATCTAAAATAAAAAAGAAGAGGGAAAAAGTTAAGAAACCAAAACTTTGAGGGATCAAAATCTAATTAGTAATTTTTTCAAACAAAAAAAACGGGGTATATTTTGTAATTATTTTGATGATGGTTAATGATACTCCTACGAAAAAGTAGGAGTAAGGAATCCATGCCTATAATTTTTTGTGTTTTTTAAAATGGTAGGATGTACACAAATCGAACCTTTCGATTTGTGTTTAAAAAATTTTAAAAATTTGCAGTATACAAATCGAAGTTTCTGATTTGTGTACCAAAAAATCGGACGGTCTAATTTTTATATCTCTTGTAAATCGGACGGTCTAATTTTAGCTTCTGATACTACAGATGCGTAAAACACCGATACACTTCATAACTGCGTCTTACACCATTCTCCTTTCTATATCTAAATTAAAAAGTGCGAGATTTATCCAAATAAATGAAAATAAAATAACCGTTGCCATAATATATATATATATATATATATGTATGGCTCAAAATGAATATTTCTCGTAATTCTTGTAGACTTAATTTTTAAAATATTGAAAAGTTTAAGTAATGTGCAATACCTAATCTTCTTACGTCCTATAAAGCATAATAATAATTTTTATTAAATTAAAAAATAAAATTTACTAATAATTATTTTAACATATATTTTTAAAATTCTTAGTTAAACTCTCAACTTTTTTTTGGTCCGGGACTTTTCTTCTTATTTTATTTATTTATTTATGTATTATAAATAACATTCTAACCTGTTGGGCACGGTGAATGGTGATAATTTGATGATGATGGTAAGTGGGCCATAGCTTGCTCTTTCTTGGAAGCATAAAAGAAGGTACCCAGATTCTTCTTATTGGAGTTTGGACACATCCTTACCAACCCTGTTTTGATTTTTTTTTGTATTGGTGAGTTATATTAATTTAGTCTATAATTTTTTAATTGTTATAATTTAATTTTTAAAATTTAAAAAAGTATATTAATATAATTTTTTGTATATTCTTTTCGTTATTAGAGTTCAATACTGTTAGTGACGTGATTCAAATCTTATCATATTTGATATATTAAAACGATGTTATACGCATTTTGATGCTAAAGAAGATATTAAATGATGTCGTTTGAGAATTAACGGTTCAAAAGAGAAAGGTATAACATTTTAGTATTGTTCAAACCCTCAAACGTCATCATTTAGTGTCTTTTAGCGTCAAAACGCGTATAGATTCGTTTTAATATGTCTAGCATCACAACAATACTTGAGCCACGTCACTAATGGCATTGAGTTCGGGGCAACAGAAAATACATGAGGACTATATTTGTGCACTTTTTTAAATTTAAGAGATCAAATTGTAACAATTGAGAAATTAAGGACTAAAACAATACAACTCGTTAATCTCAAAGACCAAAATTGAGCTTAACTCATAATTGCTAATAATATAATCAATTTGGATTTGGTCGAATAGTTAACTCCTTCGTATGTCTAAATAAATGTTAGAAATTCAAATTCTAATTCAAATTCTGCTTTTTATATATATATATATATATATATATATATATATATCAATTCATTGACCAATAATAAAATTTTTAAATAAAATTTAAATTTACGATAAATTGATTCTTAATCTATTAGACTAAAAAATATCATAAAAAATAAAAAACATTTGTTAATAATATTTCAACATGATTATGATCAATTATCTTATAATATACAAAATTAATTTAATTTTAATATACTTATGTAAGTTTCGGAGTTTAGCATCATATAATCTAATTAAACAGAATCATTTATGTAATATATATGTATGTATGTGTGTGTGTTTTTTTTAATTCAAATTTATTTTCCACTAAATAAGTGCTAGACTCTACTTGAATTGAACTTACATTTTATTGATAATAAATAAAAGTGAACTTAGTATTATTTTAAATATAATTATTTATGCATGTAATATTTTTCAATTAAACAAAAATACAATCAAAATAAAGTAGTAATATTTAATTAAACAAAAAAAGGGTACAGTTTTGTGAAGGGTCATGTTCACTTTTAAAACAATTAAAATTGAAATATTCATACAAAAAAAAATCACTTTTAATTTCTTAAAAAATAAACAAAGGCTATGATTACCAAAACTCTTGTATAAAAGAAAAGCGATGCCACACGTTGGTATTTGACAAGTCTACTCATCAAGAAAAAGTGAAAAAAGGAAAAAGTCGAGAAATATAATCGAATATTCAAATTAAAATAGTGAGCCATAAAAGCCCATAAACCGATATAAGTGGGTTAATCAACAACCAACGAGTGCTGCATTAATTAATATTTAATTAACAAGATTAGACTGAAGACTGGAGTTTGTTGAAATAATCAAGATTACAAGTACTTAGTTTCAAAATAATTGTGAAAGACTCATAATAATAAACACACATTTTGAAAACATTAAGGTAGTGTTTATTTCGAGGTACTAAAATAAAGATTGAGAGACTAAGATTTAGCATCATATTTGTTGGTTCAGAGATTGATACTAAAATTTCTGTTTCTATCTCTAAAATTTCAGTATTTCATTACTTCCAAAAAGTAGGGACACAGAAGACTAAAATTTTTAGAGATAGAAACTAAAACTTTAATAACATTTTATACCTAAAATATCTTCATTTCAATTAATTAATTCTAATTTTATACTTTATACAAATTAAATTATAGTTTTATTCTTGTTTCAATTTCTGTCTTATACTTTACACCAAATAAAATACTGAAATTATTTCAATCTCTGTTTCTTAATTTCTATTTTTTAGTCTCAATCTTTCTGTCTCTATCTTTCCACCAAATGGTACCTAAATGACAATTGGTTCTTTCAAAATGATATATACATAAGTTTGTTCTATAACTTCTAACAGGGTCCAACGTTGGTCACGTGGAGAGAACCAACCCCATTTGGCATTTATGAGTTACAAGTAAAAAACTAATCTTACTCATATCTATGTAGGTATGGAGATTTAATTTGAAACCCACGTGATAATATTACTCACCAAAAACATAAAGGAAAATCAAAACCACATAATAGTGAGAAATTGATAGTTGACTCTACCGAGTGAAAAAAAAAAAAAAAAAAAACAAAAATTAGGTAAGAGAGGGAATAAAAATAAACTCTAACCGAGTACTAGAAACTATATATAATAAAAGGTGAAAATTCAGGTGTAGTCGACACATGAAGTCAAATTAATCAAACTATTTAATAGTTCTTAACTATCAACTTCACGTGAAGTCGACTGCACATAAATTTTTATCATAATCAAAATTTGACACTAGAGATGGTAATTTTAGGAGAATCACTTAAAATATCACTAAAAGTTATTCTCCTAAGACTAATTATATACAACACTCTAGTTGATGATACAAATTAAAAAAATATTACCTAATTTCATTTAAAACATATAAATAAAATCAATTTAAAAATATTTTCTAATTTTTAAATGTAACTACTTATTAGAATAAATGAAAAATGAAAGATAATGACATCCTAAATGTCGCTAATTATTTTTTATACGATAGATAAAATTATGTAATATATTAATATGAATTTAAATTAGTGTATTTTACAAGTGTGACACATAATAGAAATTATCAGTGTCGATTTATATAATAAAAGAAATCGTTATTTATAATTTTATATATTACAATTTTTTAGATTAAAAAATTAAAATTGTGACTCAATTAAATTTTAAATTATTTTTCAATTTTTGGTTTAATTTAAAATTATTACTCATATTTTTTTATCTTATATATTTTTTTATATGATTATATTACACTAAAATATTATAATATTAACGAAAATCTTCAATTACATTCCAATATAAAAAGAAAAAAATAGCCGCTAAATGTTGGGTGAGTGAGGCTTCGGCGAAAGTAGGAATGGGAGGAGCTGTAACAATTAATTAAGACCCCTCAAACTTTAACAAAATTTCGACAATACCATGGAATTCATTGTAAGCACACAGAAATACTCCATTCTTCTCAAACCAAGAATTTAAGTACGGTCCTTTATTCATGGTCAAAATTATCGTACAATCATTTTTTTTTCTGGTCAAAATTTTCGCACAATGTCAAACAATCGAAACCCCCGATATAAATAATTTTTTATTTAAAATTTTGTGTGAGAAATATAATTCGTTTGATTAATCAGACATTGCACATTGGTAACATGGTTGCTTAATCTAGTGATTTATTAAAATTGAAATTGAATAGGTCTAATTTTTTTTTTTGTGACAAATAGGTCTAATTTAATTTTTAAAAAGGTTTATAGAATTAAAAATGTCTGATAGTTATAATTCTTTTAGAGATTTTGGTGTTGAGAGATATAAAATTTATAAAATGATTTATTTTATTTAGTTTCTTTCTTCTTACATTTGAATTAAGAGATTAATTATTTATCTCGTGCGAAGGACATATATATTGATTATTTTTATTTTTATTTTTTTGTGGGAAAGAAAAAATAATAGAAGAGATCAGTAGTGATGTTATGGGTTTGATTGGTTTCTCTTTTGTTTTTGTTTTTGTTTTTATTTCCAGTTTTTTCCTTTTTTTTTTTCAAGTTGTTGGAAAAAAAATAAAATCAGAAAATATAAATAGAAACTACTAAGACCTAATATGGTAGGTGAAATTTAGCTACTAACAACAACAATAATAATACGCCTAATGAGTCGTATTATTTTTCACATTAACCTTTTGAAAAAATTGCCATGTAACTAAGTAAGAAATGATGATAATGTCAATTGTGAAGCTGGCTAAGTAAGAATTAGGACAACAAGGGCAAAACACTCCAATAAAGCCAAGGGGAGAAAATTATTATGCAAATCCGTCAAATCAAAATTTGGTTCATGAATCAACCAATGTATGTTTATATGTAGTTCGAATTAACTAAATTCGAACTCAATTTACACATAATTCGAATCATGTTGATTCGAATTATATACAAAACTTACACACACACACTAATTCGAATCCACCTGATTCGAATTACACATTGAGTAATTCGAATCAGGGTGATTCGAATTACACCCAAAGACGCAAACCCAAGTAGTTCGAAACAGGCTGATTCGAATTACACAATGTGTAGTTCGAATTAGGCTGGTTCGAATTATAAAGGCCCATAAGTGTATATATATGGTGTGAACGTGAATTGATCTCATTAGAGTGGGAAAATGGCTAGTGAGAAAAGTTTTGTAGTGTTGGTTCACCACCAGAGAAACGATTAAGAGGAAAACACGATCTAGTGTGAAGTTCACCGATAAGGATCCTCTCAGTATTTTCGTGAGGCCTACGACGAGCTACGATGACCTTGGTAATTCTGTGATACAGAAACTTGGTCTGCAGGGGGTGAAGCGGGTTAAGAAGTTTTTCTATCGCATTCCAATCTCGGTGCTGAAGGAAATCGTGAAGTACGATTGTTTCACGATCGGGAGTGATGAAGACTTGCAGGTCATGTTTCATTGTCGCCGGCAGTTTCCCGAAGTTAGGACACCTGAACTATTGGCGAAGTTGGTTGATGTGGTATCTAGTTCTAGGGGTTCGAACCGGAATACCCCACTGTAGGCACGGTTGCCGGTTTTAGCTCCAGACCTACTGGTGCATCTTCCTCCGTTCTTGTATATGAACCTCTGGTCCGGCCTGTCGCGTCCCCTTCGTTCGCTGTTGATCTGAACTATAGTGGAGGCGGGGAGGTTGGACAAGGGGATTTCGTGCCGAGCTCTTTACAGTGTTCTGCACCAGTTGGTCTTAGAGATGCATTGTTGGATGATCCAGACGATGATGATGTGGAGCCAGATATCATTGCTGATGACAGCGGCGATGATATTGGAGCGAGTGAGCCTGCTGGTACAGGACGTGGTTCTAGCTCTGGCACACAGCAGTACCCTCCGCACTTTTCCTCTTTGGACTTGGATACCATGAGCCAGGAGGGGGTTCCTGGGGAGCCTGCTGGATTTGGTGCTAGAGATGCCGAAGAGTCTGCAGGTCTTACAGAGTTTCAGGTTGGTCAGCAATTTTAGGATAAAGATGAGGCCGTGTTAAGTGTGAAGACCTACAGCATCCGACGTGGGGTATAGTACAAGGTGGTGGAGTCTGACTATCGCCGGTATGTTGGGAAGTGTTCTGAGTTTGGGAATGGGTGCACATGGTTGATTCGTCTTAGTCTCCGGCAGCGCAAGGACATTTGGGAGGTCAAACGGTACAACATACCACATACGTGTCTGGCGACCTCCATCTCCAGCGACCACAGGAGTTTGAATTATCATGTGATTTCAGCATTCATCATGCCAATGGTTAGGGCTGATGCATCCGTCAGCATCAAGGTGCTCCTTAATGCGACGGCCGCACACTTTGGGTTTAGGCCGACGTACAGGAGGGTGTGATTGGAAAAGCAGAAGGCCGTTGCCCACATCTATGGTGATTGGGATGATTCGTACAACGAGCTCCCTAGGTGGGTGTTAGGAGTTCAGTTGACGATGCCTGGTACTGTTGCAGTCCTTAGGACCAGCCCTGTTCGAGTTGGGGGACAGGTGGACGAGTCGCTGGCTTATTTTCACCGACTGTTCTGGACGTTTTCACCATGTATCGAGGCATTCCGTCATTACAAGCCCTTGGTCAATATTGACGGCACCCATCTGTATGGCAAGTATGGGGAAACGTTGCTCGTCGCGATTGCACAGGATGGGAACTCCAACATTTCTGCCTGTTGCATTTGCACTGGTTGAGGGTGAGAATGCCGAGTCCTGGTCCTTTTTTCTCTCCCACCTGCGTCAGCACGTGACCCCTCATCCAGGTCTGCTGGTTATATCAGACAGGCATAACGGCATCAAGGTCGCGCTTGAGGCTTCGGACGGGGGATAGCTACCTCCTGCTGCCTACCGTGCATTCTGCATTCAGCATGTGGCAGCAAATTTCTCCCTAACCTTAAAGGGCAAGGATGCAAGGAGGCTTCTTGTGAATGCAGCGTATGCGAAGACGGAAGTGGAGTTCGATTACTGGTTTGACATTCTGCGGTCTGAAGACCCTGCCATGTGTGATTGGGCAAACCAGATTGAGTATTCATTGTGGACACAGCATCCGGATGAGGGTCAGAGATTCGGACACATGACGACAAATATCTCCGAGTGTGTTAATTCAATCCTGAAGGGAGTCAGGAATCTCCCTGTCTGCTCGCTGGTGAAGGCAACTTACGGGAGGTTGGCCGAGCTATTCGTCCGCAAGGGGAGAGAGGTTGAGGCCCAGCTGGGTACGGGACAACAATTCTGTCAACACCTGGTGAAGTATATTGAGGCAAATCTAAAGACGGTGAGGTGCTTCACGGTGACTCTGTACGACCGAGATAACTCGGAGTTCACCGTCTCGGAGACGACTCCTACTGGTTCGTTCTCCTTTGGTAGCTACAGGGTGTCACTCGGATCTCAAACATGTGACTGCAGATACTTTTAGGCACTACATTTCCCGTGTCCTCACGCCCTGGCATGCTGTGCCTATTCACGGCTGACTTGGAAGCCGTATGTCCACCAGGTGTATCGTCTTAGCTCCATGTTCAGTGTGTATCGGATGGGGTTCACACCACCCATTCCCGAGGGTTTCTGGCCACCATATGATGGGCCGACAGTGATACCAGACCCCAACAAGAGGCGTGCGAGCGAGGGACGTCCCAGGTCCACCAGGATACCAACCACTATGGACGAGGCGGATCCGAACAGACCGAAGAGATGTGGGTTCTGTCGGCAACCAGGACACACACGTCGGAGTTGCCCACAGGTCGGAGGACCAAGTCACACGGGTGGGACATGAGTTGGTTTATTGTTAGCTTTATTATAATGGTGATTTCACTTTTGTATTTAGTGTCAATTGTTTGAAGGTATGCTACTTGAAGTTGTTAAGTACAAAAATTTGTTTAGCTTAATCTGAAGTACTTTGCGTTGGTTAATAATTACTCCATGTGTTTCTTTTCTGAAACGAAATGTCACCTCTCCGACAAATACATAAGGCAATAAGGCAATCTTCAAATCAAGTGAAGCATGACAACCAACATGTCTAAATAACTTAAATACACAATGTACACCAATTTCCAAAGTAACGGATACACGAGAAAGCAATAAGGTACATACCATAAATAACAAAATACATCTCGGATCCTAAGCATACAAAGCCAAAATAAATAAAGGAAGCTAAAATACGACACTGAATGTGACAAAAGTCATACACCATAAACAGATCATCTAAATAGGTGCGAATCGGTGAAGCAACGATGGGAGACCCATGTCCTGTGGCCTCTCCTGACGAGCGGCTCCTCGTCCTCGATGTCATCATCGTCATCATCCGGGTTTGCCTGTGCATGTGGCCTAGGCTGGACTGGCAACGGTCGTGAGGAAGACCCTGAGGGGACTGACTCTCTGCGGACGGGTGCCCTGGACGTTCCAGCAACTGAATGTGACCCAGCAGTAAAGGCGGAAGGAGGGGTACCACCCAATGCAAAATACTCAGGTGTTGGCACGGTAGGAGGCTCGTTCAGATCGACATCTAATGGTGCCTGTGTCCCCGGCATCTGACCCCACCGACGTGCCGCATCGTTCTCCTGCATAATGGCACTGATCTCATCTAGGAAGTGTGACCCGCCAAAATCCGCATCAAGACCATCACTGGCCAGCAAGTCTGAAAATAGCGTCCCCGGATTAACCCATGGCTGACTCTCCTGAAGTGTGTGGTCGTCAGTGGGGACATCAACGAAATAATCGCCGAGCGGCCCAAATCCAAGTCTACCGTCACGATGGGCCGAGCCATCTCCCAAACTGGAACCGTACCACTCTCCACCATGACCTCCATGATGAGGACTAACAATCTTAGTCTGGTTCGTAACGTGAACTATGAAAGGTGAATTAAGTTAACACAAGCGATGGGTATACTCACATCGTGGACTGTAACAGGTCTATCCTCAGCCTCCACATCTGCACTCGAGGTCCCTTCTCGCTACCGGAAGGATTGTGACCTGACCACCTGCAACTCACATCGGTGTTATGACGAAAGAAAAGTATGAAAAAAGAGTATAACAATATAAGTGGACATGGAATTAAATAATTTAACTCATAACAGAAAAATCCTACAATAGTACCTCGACGCCAAGGGCCAGCTGAACGTATCATACCCACTAGGTCTAAACCCAGGAAAGCGCCAAAAGATCCAAGACTGAAGTAACTGTAACGGGCCAGCTAACTTCACCACATGTCTGTTGGCCACTCAGCACATGCACCGGTACAACCACGTTAGTGCCGCTGACCCCCAGCTGTAGCCACCCATCTCCTCAAGCCTAGCCACATAGGGTAGCCATCTGATGTGAATACGGTTGCCGGACTTGTCGGCAAACAACTGAGTACCCAACAGCATCATGATATAGGCACGAGCATAGCGCCTCACTGTCGCATCGTCGGCTCCCTCGGGGCACTCTCCAAAAGTCTCCTGAAACCAGGTGCAGTTCACTGCGAACTTCTGAATTTGGTTCGCAGGAGGTAACACACCAAGCGACTCCTGGAACCACACCCAAGCTGGACGGCCACTCTGGATGTATATCTAGAAGTCCGTCAAGCGACCACTCACATAACGTCCATCGACCGGCAAGCCCAGCTGGTACGCCACGTCCTGTAGTGTAATTGTGCACTCCCTGAACGGCATGTGGAATGTGTGCGTCTCCGGACGCCACCGCTCGACGAAAGCACTGACAAGAGACTCATCCAATTGAACCATCTATCATTCAGCCTCGCAAGATGGTATAATCCGGCCATCTGCAGGTACGGGATGTACCTCTCATCGAGTCGCATGCCCTGCTGCCGCCGCATACTCAAAATGCATCGCTGGGGCTGCGCATAAGATGAACCGCATAATTACAACCACTTACAAAACCACTAGCAGAAACCACTAACAACGTAAACTATGAACGGAAACCACTAACAGAAAAAACTAACACAAACCGCTAACAAAAACCACATGCAAAACCACTACCCTAAACCACTAGCAAAATCGCATGCATAAACCGTTAACATAAACCACTAACATAAACCACGTGCATAAATCACTAGCATAAACAACTAGCATAAACCATTAGCATAAACCACTAGCATAAACCACTTGCAAAACTACTGGCCTAAACCACTTACATAAACCACATTCGAAACCACTAACAAAACCACTAACATAAACTACCAAGTAAACCACAAACAAAACCACTAAAATGAACCACATGCAAAATCACTAGCATAACCAAAATGCAAAATCACTAACATAAACCACATGCAAAATCACTAAAATAAACCACATGAAAAACCACTAACAAAACCACATCGAAAACCACTAACATAAACTACTAACATAAACCACCAACAAAACCGCAAACAAAACCGCTACCCTAAACCACTAACAATACCGCTAACATAAACTGCAAACATAAACCACCAATAAAACCACAAGTAAAACCACTAAAATAAACCGCATGCAAAACCACTCACATAAACCACTTGCAAAACCACTAAAATATACCACACAAAAAAAATTCTAAATACTAACCTCGTCGTTGATGACCCCGGATATATGAGCAACTCCATCCAAATGATATAGTCTTTCCGGATCGTCCCCCATCGACTTAGTATCCTGGTCGAGCCTTTGTCGGAGCGAATCTGGGTCATTTTCTCTGGAATTTGGTGGGGTTTGAGAATGAAAAAGTGATTCGAATGAGGTGGGTTCGAACTCCTTTTATAGCCGAATCCAGTATAATTCGATTCAACCCCATTCGAATTACTACTAGAGGCAAATTGTGAGTATTTCGAATCAACTAGATTCGAACTACTTGGAGTTTCGTGCAATTGTGTAATTCGAATCAACCTGATTCGAATTATTCATAGTGTAATTCGAATCAGCTAGATTCGAATTAGTAAGTGTGTGCGTTTGTGTGTAATTCGAATCAAGGTGATTCGAATTACATGCATTTCAAGTTCGAATTGACCTAGTTTGAACTACATAGAAATGTGGTTTAGTTAATTCGTGAACCAATTTTTGGTTTGACTGATTTGTGTAATATTCTGCTCCCATTGGCTTATTTATGTGATTTGCCCTAAGAATTAAGAATATGTACTGTTTTGATTTTTAAAGTTTTGGATTAAAATTATGATTATTTATATTTTTTTAAAATAATTTTTAATATTATATTTAATATTAAAATTATTATTTTAATATAATAATTTTTTAAATGATATAAATATTTCTTTATCATTATAACTACATTACTGTCTTTTTTTTATAGTCACCAATTATTACCACTAATAATATTACACTTTCAATTTTTTAAATTTAACCATATCACACTTCAAATTTTTTAAATTCAATAACAATAAAAAAAATTTCTTTCAAATTCAACGACAATAACAACAAAAATAAAAAGAGTTTAACTTCAAAAATCATTGATACTAATTTAAAATCTTTGAACCCTAACTTCAAAAAATTAGAAACCTAAACTTTAGCTTATCTATGATGGCGACAATGTGGAGTACAGTTGCATGTGGTGGTGGTGGAAGTGAATGTGAATGGTGGCAACAGCAGGAGTCAACACAAAGACACAGGCAGAAAGGGGAAGGGAGGGGAGGCAAGGGTGGTGATGCTGGAAACACAAGGAGAGTTGCCAGTGGCATGACAAGGGAGAAGACGGAGGGCCAAACAGCATCGCTGGGGCTGTGCATAAGATGAACCGCATAATTACAACCACTTACAAAACCACTAGCAGAAACCACTAACAACGTAAACTATGAACGGAAACCACTAATAGAAAAAACTAACACAAACCGCTAACAAAAACCACATGCAAAACCACTACCCTAAACCACTAGCAAAATCGCATGCATAAACCGTTAACATAAACCACTAACATAAACCACGTGCATAAATCACTAGCATAAACAACTAGCATAAACCACTAGCATAAACCACTAGCATAAACCACTTGCAAAACTACTGGCCTAAACCACTTACATAAACCACATTCGAAACCACTAACAAAACCACTAACATAAACTACCAAGTAAACCACAAACAAAACCACTAAAATAAACCACATGCAAAACCACTAACAAAACCACATCGAAAACCACTAACATAAACTACTAACATAAACCACCAACAAAACCGCAAACAAAACCGCTACCCTAAACCACTAACAATACCGCTAACATAAACTGCAAACATAAACCACCAACAAAACCACAAGTAAAACCACTAAAATAAACCGCATGCAAAACCACTCACAAAAACCACTTGCAAAACCACTAAAATATACCACACAAAAAAATTTCTAAATACTAACCTCGTCGTTGATGACCCCGGCTATATGAGCAACTCCATCCAAATGATATAGTCTTTCCGGATCGTCCCCCATCGACTTAGTATCCTGGTCGAGCCTTTGTCGGAGCGAATCTGGGTCGTTTTCTCTGGAATTTGGTGGGGTTTGAGAATGAAAAAATGATTCGAATGAGGTGGGTTCGAACTCCTTTTATAGCTGAATCCAGTGTAATTCGATTCAACCCCATTCGAATTACTACTAAAGGCAAATTGTGAGTAATTCAAATCAACTAGATTCGAACTGCTTAGAGTTTCGTGCAATTGTGTAATTCGAATCAACTTGATTCGAATTATTCATAGTGTAATTCGAATCAGCTAGATTCGAATTAGTGAGTGTGTGCGTTTGTGTGTAATTCGAATCAAGGTGATTCGAATTACATGCATTTCAAGTTCGAATTGACCTAGTTTGAACTACATAGAAATGTGGTTTAGTTAATTCGTGAACCAATTTTTGGTTTGACTGATTTGTGTAATATTCTGCTCCCATTGGCTTATTTATGTGATTTGCCCTAAGAATTAAGAATATGTACTGTTTTGATTTTTAAAGTTTTGGATTAAAATTATGATTATTTATATTTTTTTAAAATAATTTTTAATATTATATTTAATATTAAAATTATTATTTTAATATAATAATTTTTTAAATGATATAAATATTTCTTTATCGTTATAACTACATTACTGTCTTTTTTTTATAGTCACCAATTATTACCACTAATAATATTACACTTTCAATTTTTTAAATTTAACCATATCACACTTCAAATTTTTTAAATTCAATAACAATAAAAAAAAATTCTTTCAAATTCAACGACAATAACAACAAAAATAAAAAGAGTTTAACTTCAAAAATCATTGATACTAATTTAAAATCTTTGAACCCTAACTTCAAAAAATTAGAAACCTAAACTTTAGCTTATCTATGATGGCGACAATGTGGAGTACAGTTGCATGTGGTGGTGGTGGAAGTGAATGTGAATGGTGGCAACAGCAGGAGTCAACACAAAGACACAGGCAGAAAGGGGAAGGGAGGGGAGGCAAGGGTGGTGATGCTGGAAACACAAGGAGAGTTGCCGGTGGCATGACAAGGGAGAAGACAGAGGGCCAAACAGCGTCGCCAATGATGGTGTGACAAGGGAGAAGACAGAGAGCCAAATCGTATCGTTGGTAGTATGACAGGAGAAAAAATAATGACAGAAAAAAAAGTATGATGGGATAGCTCCGACGATAGAAGATGATGACTTGGAAGAGGTGAAAATGAAAGAAGAATGTGGGAAAAAGGATGACGAAAAAAAGGAGGAAGAAGGGTATTTTTTATTTGGATTTGGATTCTCTAAATTTTAAATTTTACTTTAAAAGGTAAAGTATGAACTATCAGCATTTATTTCATAGGTGCGACCAAGAAAAAATATAAGAGAAAAAGCATTTAATGGTGAGAGATTTCACTTTATGCTCTAAAGTAAAAATCTAAAATTTAAAAGATCTAAATTCTTTTTATTTTAGTTATCAAATTTTATAAAGGACAAATTTATCAAAAAGATAATTTTAATAATAAATGTAATATTAGAAATTATTTTAAACAAAAAAATAATTAAAGAATTTTGATTTTGATTCTAAATTTTAAGAGGAAAGCAGTATTTATTCGTAAAAATTAATAATGCCAATACTATGTTAATTATTAATTAATTATACAAAATCTCTTGTTTGTCAAAGGCCTAGAAGTGCCAACAAATTGAATAATATTATCTAACAATGTTAATTTAACTATATATGATTAATAAAAATATTATTTATATATTATATATAAATATATAAATTATTTAATTATTTTAATATGTATTTTATATTTTAATATATATTTACTATAATTGTATAATTAATTAATAAGCAGAAATAATTAAAGTGAGACGTGGCAGCTAGGACCATGATTTTATCTTCAATAATTAACTTGCATTATTCTTCATATGCAGTTACAATGATCCAAATTAAGCCATCAAAGTTGATCTACTCTTACCCCAAATAATTTTATTTCATAGGGAGTTGACCTTAATGATATTGTATTATAGTTAATTGTGGGGCCGTGAATTGCATACGATGATAGTGAATTAGTGATGCAGGCTTTAATTTGGTTGTAACTTAAATTAACAAAATATCATAAATAATAAGTGTTGTGGATATATTAATATAGAATAATACTACATGTACACTAAAATCAGCTATTAAAATCAGCCACAAAATATATATATTAAAATATAAATATATATTAAAAATAAATTAAACTACACATGTATTTATACATAAATATATTGGTGTCTAATTTTGGTGTACAAATAGCATTTTTGATTAATATATGATCCTAATAGCAACATATTTAATAACTTACTTTTGTTATATATATAAAAAACTTATTAATGAATAATAAACTAACACTTCTAAAATCTCAAATATATCACTGAATTTGGAGAAAGCATGCATTATTATGAGTGTAACCTACTTAAACTATATTTCATTTCCACAGCAATATGATGTGCTTCGTGTGTGTGTATATATAAGTTCAATTAATACCTTATACACCGAAATAATTCTTGTGTGCTTATTTTATATATAGTTTTGGTTGGTTGTTGTGTAGTCAATATATATAGCTCTTTAATTTGTCATATGTTGGCAAATATTCTTTTGTTACAAGTTATCATATTCAATTATTTAAACCAGGCACCACTTCTTCAGTTCTTCTTCCTACATATTATTATTATTATTATTTTTTAAGAAAGAAGCTCAACACAATAAAGTGGAGCAAATAGAGAACCAGAAGAACAAAGCACAATACATAATAAAAAATAAAAAATTAGTCGCACCCGTTGTCATCTCCAGCATTGCCATCAACAACCAAACGGATCGACCCCACACCATTCCCTGTAGCTCAAGAATGATCTATGCTTTACTCCTTCGACACTTGTCTGTAAGCTCTGGAACACTCTACTATTGCGCTCCAACCAAATATTCCAGACAACCGTACAGAATCCTGTCAGCCATTTTCTTTGCTCAGACTTGCCCCCTGGTACTCCAGTCCAACTTTCAAATAACTCTTTTCCTGTTTCCAGAATGGCCCAAGCTCTATTAGCACCCGTCAACCAAGCACACCATACCTGCCATGTTAACTCGCAAGCAAAAAATAGATGATGTACTGATTCTATGTCCTTTTTGCACAAAACACACACATTGTCATTATGGTTAATAATGCCGAGTCTAGTCAGTCGCTCCTTCGTGTTGACCCTGCCTACTAAAACAAACCATGCAAATAGTTCAACCCTTGGAGAAACCAAGCCTCTCCAGATGGAACTAGTGAAGCTGTAACTTGTGATGTCCTCTGAGATGGTCTCCTTCTGCAACACCTGCACAAACGATTTAGTAGAAAAGACACCTTTTTTGTCAAATTTTCAGACCACTGAATCCTCTCTATCAACCGATAAACTTACAACCCATAACCGATCGTGGAGTTGATTGAGCAACTCTAGCTCCCATTGGAAGAGTTCTCTCCTCCACTGGAAGTTCCACACCCACTCTAGCCCATCCCAAAACCCACAGTCCCCTATTACAGATCCTTGTTGATTTGAAACAGAGAAGAGCCTCGGAAAATAATCTTTCAAAGATCCACCTTGTAACCAAGCATCCTCCCAAAAACGGGTGCTTCGGCCGTTTCCCACCTCCATGGACAAGCCACTGATCATCATATTTCTGATATGCTGCTCCTTGATATTGAGCTGACAGATATCTTTCCACGGGCCCTTCCTAAAGGCAACAGTTGGGTTGACAGCATTGCAGTTGGGTCCAGCTGATTACAGGAGCATACCACTTTCTTTCAAAGCGGGCAGTCCTCCTTTGAGAAGCGCCACCACCACTTGAACAGGAGTGATGCATTTCTAATTAAAGCATCTCCCACCCCCAAACCACCTAGCTTTTTCGGAGCTTAGACTACCTCCCATCTCACCATTGGCATCCCACTATTCCCATCTTCTTTACTCCATAAGAACCTTCTCTGCAATCCGATTATCTTTTCTGCAACCGCCTTTGGCATCTTATATAAGCTCAAGTAGTAGATCGGCAGGCTATTGAGAACCGCTTTTATGAGGACCAATTCACCCGCTTTGTTGAGAGTTCTAGCTTTCCATAGGCTCAGCTTGTCTTTCACTTTATCTATGATTGGTTTCCACGTCTTCACCAATCGAGGGTTAGCGCCAAGAGAAATGCCTAAGTACCTGACAGGCAGCGCCGCTTTAGCACACCCCAACAAACCACATATATTCATCACCCATTCCCTCTCACAGTTAATTGGGATTAGACTCGAGTTCTCAAAGTTGATGCTCAGGCCAGACATCAACTCAAAGCTGCGTAAGAGCCTCTTATAATTCACCAGTGTCTCTGTTTCCTGTGGACAAAATAAAATTGTGTCATCTGCAAATTGTAGATGCGACAATTCTATGTTGTCCTTTCCCACCAGCAGTGGAGAAATTCAGCCATTTTTTACCGCCTTCCCCACCATCCTGTGCAGCACGTCAACAACAAGCACAAACAGAAAAGGAGAGAGAGGGTCTCCTTGTCTGAGACCTCTCTCCATCTTAAATGGCTTAGACGGTGACCCATTAATCAACACCGACAAAGACGCTTTAGTCACACATTCCTTCACCCAAGTCCTCCATCTAAGCCCAAAGCCCATCTTCTGCAGGACTATATCCACAAAGCTCCATCTCACTCTGTCATAGGCTTTCTGAAAGTCAAGCTTGACAATTGCTGCCTGCTTCTTCTGTAGCTTTAGCCATTGGACCGTCTCACAAGCAATTAGGGCACCATCATGTATTTTCCTGCCCTTTACAAATACAGACTGAGTCTCCCCTACTAAATTTGGCATCACTGATCGCATTCTTCTTACAAGCACTTTAGATATCACCTTGTACACACAGCCCACCATACTAATCGGTCTTAAGTCCTTAATTTCCTTAGCTCCCACAAATTTTGGAGCTAACGCCACCCAAGTAATATGAGCATCTGTTGGTAGCTTCGCATTCTGGAAAAAGCCCAACACAGCTGCAGTGAACTCCTGACCCAGCTCCTCCCAACAATTCTTTATGAATTTCATGTTATACCCGTCACTACCTGGAGCTTTACTGGACTCACAATCCCAAACTGCATCTCGTACTTCCTCAGTTGATGGCATCGCCTCTAGTGCTTCTCCCTCCTCCTCAGTAATATTCTTAACTAGCCCATCACGGATCCCAATCAAAGGAGCATACTCCTGCCTATACAGTTCTTTATAAAATCCCAAGATCGCAGTCTTTATTCTAGCCTGATTCCGTACTATTCTTTCATTAATCACTAAAGATTCAATTATGTTGTGTCTCCTTCTTGCCGATGCCAGGTTATGGAAGTACCTAGTATTCTTGTCCATATCTCGGGCATGTTGGGATCGGGACATTTGCTTCCAATGAATCTCCTTTCTGACATACCACTTCGCACAGCAAGATGCCAGAGCCTTTCGTCTAGCCTCCATGGTTTCGTCATAACTACCAGCACTAACCATATCATCAATTTTCTTAATCTCTTCCTCAAACTTCTTTATTCTGTTGTCCATGTCCCCAAACTTTTCCTTATGCCATCTTCTCAGAGGTACTGTTAACGCCTTAAGCTTGTTGGTGAATATATCATCTCCCAAGTTCCTCCACTCGTCCTTTACCAACTGTAGGAACCCTTCATGCGTAAACCAAGAATCCAAGCTACGAAAAGGTCTTGGTCCCGTACAAAGTCTAGAATCTTCTAAAATCAATGGGCAATGATCTGAGAGACCTCTCGGCCCTCCTTTCAAACGAGTATCTGGGAACTCCTCAAGCCACTCCACACTGACAAGGACCCTATCAATGCGGCTACAAGATTGACCCCGGAACCAAGTGAACTTCCGATCAGACAGTGGTAAATCTACTAACTGTAAGTCCTGTAACCATTCTTTGAAATCCTCCGCAGATGCAGGTAGACTAACAGCACCTTTTCTTTCTTCCAACCGTAGTATCTCGTTAAAGTCTCTCATGAAGCAAAACGGAACCTGACATAGACCCACAATGTAGCTTAACTCCTCCCACATCACCAGTTTCTCACTCCGAACATGTGCACCATATACCAAGCAGAATGCACAATTAAAATTATTTTTTGTCAACACACCTTCAACACACAGCCAGCCATCCTCTTTGTAGCAGTTCAACCGCTTAAATAAAAAATTGTCCCATATTAACAACAAGCCGCCAGAGGCACCAACTGATTCCACATAGTCCCAACCCACCGTATCACTCCCCCATAAGTGTGCTACATCAAACTTGGTCACCACCTCCCTCTTAGTTTCAATTAGACCTAGCATATTCAACCTATATTTTTTCTTCAACTCTTTCACCATACTCAACTTTCCACACCCTCCTAAGCCTCTAATATTCCAACAACTATAAATCATTTAAAAGAATTGCTACATATTATTATTATTATTACAATTAATATTATTAAAACCATTAATCATTCTTTGATGCATGAGTAATAAAGAATGCAACACTAGTTTTTAAATTTCTTGTTTTGGTGATACCGTATGAATTGAAACAGTTAAACTGATAATGTTACATAACAAAAAAGTAAGTACCATTTTCTGTATTAATTATTGTATTTATTTTATATATTTTTGTTTTTCCATTAATAACTGTTTATTTTAAGCCATTATATCTAGCTCCACCTGTTTAAAATTAGAAAACCGAATTTTTATATTCAGAATTTTATTTATGCCTACCGAAACAAGAATATTAACTAATTAAGTTCACTCTAATTTAAGAAAAAGAAAAAGAGAAAACAAATTTATTAGTAAATTATAAATAACTTCCATATTAATTTATTAGTAGTCCACTGAGTAGTAAGTATGAGCGCGTTTGACGAGGATTTTTTTTATTAACTAATTTTTATAATAATTAATTTAGAGATCACTTTAATAAAGACATTAAAAATATCTTTTTTTAAAGATGTTTACATGTGTCATATTATTATTGGATATTTTTATTAAATTAGTTAATAATTTATTTTTTTTCAGAACAAAATCGGTTTATTATAGCAATAATAATAAACCCAATTGTTTGCATTATAATTATTAGACTCGATTTGATCCGATCGAATTACACAATCTAAATCGAATATCATTAAACTTTTTGATAAAAAGACAAATATATCCCTAATTTTTTGTTTTGTGAACATTTAAATCTCTAAAAATTTAAAAATACAATTAAATTTCTAAAAAAATGGATTTATTGTTATTATTATAAAAAATCGATTTTATTTTAATTTGTTAAAAAATTTAAAATAACCGATTCATTAATATGTCCAATAATAATACAAAATATAAATGTCTTTAAAAAAAACGTTTTAAGCGTCTTTACGAGAACATCCCCAATTAATTTACTATATATAGCAGCACATAATTTTTTCGTGTTGGTAAGAAGCTGAAGAATAAGTACTTTACTCGGTGAGGAACATTCTATTGATTCTTGACACCATTCATGACCTCAAACCGAGTAACATAACACTGCCTAGGCCTCTTTTCGTAATTATCACTTATTCATAGGGGCAAATCTTACAAACCAACCATTATTTATGATATCATCATAATAATAATAATACTAAATTACTAATACTAATTAAGTAATTATTTATTTAAATTACACCAAAACTTCTAGTAACCTGATCACTATAATACATTGCTTTTGGACTCTTGAGACGGCTATCTCTCTCTCTCTCTCTCTCTCTCTCTCTCACAAAACCACTGTCTTCCTTGGCTTCCTAGGAATCTCTGCCGTACATCACACAGAAACTGAAACCTAAGACTCTGTCTCTGAATCTGAGCATCAACATACACCTCACAATCACAAACACAAAGGTAAGTTCTGTTCTTTTAAGGTTTCATGATTGATGGGGTTTGAGTTTAGAAATGGCGTACACACACGTGTGCTGTGATTTGATGTGATGTGTTTTTGGTTTCAGGGTCAAAATCTTTTTTCCATTGGAACTAATCTGTTTTTTTTTGTTAGATTTATGTTTCAAAAGGGATTGTTTTGATTTAAAAAAAAAAGATTTATTTTGCTTACTTTGTGGTTGCTGATAAAACAATAAATAAAGTAATAATATTGGCAATGAAGAACTGAAGAGAAAACAATAAGAGTTTATTTCTACTTTCTTTCTTTTTTGTCAGTTCTTAAAACTTGTTGCTTTTGAGGTAGGCTAACGCGTTTTATCTCAATAAATGAGTTTCTATATTTATTTTTTTATTTTTGTTTTTTTAGTATATAAGTGATTTTTTTTTTAAATATTTTTACTCTCCTGCAATAAATATGCTAGCCTGATGATGCAAAATGAATTGCATGTGCTATGCTATTTGGTCAAAATTCAAGCTATTTTTTATTTTACTCTTCTCTGGTCCTTCATGGCTTCATAAGCTTTTAATAGTGGATGAATTTGCATGTGAGGTATTTGTTGATGATTTTTGGGGAGTTGGTTGAAGGTTTTGGCAACAAATGCTCCCATTTCCAAGAAAGATGTCTTAATTGGGGTGTGCATGTGTATTTTTAATGTAATTTGGATTGAGTTTGCATCTCATAATTCCTAGAATAGAAATCTTGAATTTTGTGGTGGAGAACTTCTAAATGGGATATGGGACCAAATAAGTTCTTATGATTGGTCCTTTTTTGCCCCAATAGGGATCATAAATTGCATGCAAGCTGTAATTGCTCTGTTTTGCACTTATGGTGTTTGATATATTGCCTCACACAAATAGAGTTTTGCCTTGTTTGTATACCCAGACTGTCTTCAAAATCTTGTTTGGGTGTTGTTTTTCTTTGTCACATCATTTTTATCAGATATTGCTTTATCATTTGTCAAGCTGTTTAAAATAAATTTCCTAAATTTCCTTCTTGCTTTGTTTTATCAACATTGAAGCTGAATTAACCATATTATTATCTTACTCTGCAGGTTTTGGCTTCTTTCATGCAATTTTGTAGATAGCTTACACAATAATTTTGCCGATGCTTAAAGCACCTAGAACCTTCTCAAAATGGAGGTTGATTATTTAGTAAAATAGTATTCTCTATATTTATGCAACTAACAAACCGCTGATCTGGAAAAGTTTGGAGGGATTTTCAGAGTAACAAATTTATTTCACTACTAATTTTTGGCCCCAGACAAACCGGCATCCAGGTCCTATTCCAGGGTATCCAACTAACCCGACCTATCCCAACCCGAATTAAGCGATTTGTTATCAGATGCAAACCTCCCAGAAACACTCAACCTCAGCTGGTATTCACATATACCACCAGCCAGTGCAAGGCATTGATCCTTACAATCATTACCAAATATTACAAAGCAATTCATGCCATGATATCCATGACAGTAGCAGCCAGGGGACCAATGTGTCGTTTGAAGCCTCGAAGGAGCAATACTATACCCTTGATTCATCCCCAGCAACCAATGGTCTCATAGGTTGTGATTCACCTTCCTGTGCTAGTGTATCATCCAGTAGGAGCCCTTTATCTCCACAGAATTCTCAGTCATACTATTCAGATCAGCACCAATCTTCTGACAACAACTATGGATCGCCAATAAGCGGTTACTCAAGTGCTGAAGATAGCTATGAATTGAAGAACAAGCTAAGAGAATTGGAGATTACATTATTGGGGCCAGAACCAGATATTGTTGATAGTTGTCACTGCTGCTTCAAGAGTGTTCACCAAGGAGCATCTCCAATGTCGAAGTACAATTGGGTTCAGATTGCTGAGATGATTCCAAAGTTGGACTTGAGAGAAGTCCTTATTCTTTGTGCACAATCTGTGGCTGATGATGACATTCAAACAGCACTAGGGTGGATGGATAATGTGTTGGTGAAGATGGTATCTGTTGCTGGGGATCCAATGCAGCGACTAGGTGCATACATGTTGGAAGGTCTTAGAGCAAGGTTTGAATCATCAGGGAGCTTAATTTACAAGGCATTGAAGTGTGAACAACCAACAAGCAAGGATCTAATGACTTATATGCATGTCTTGTACCAGATTTGCCCGTATTGGAAATTCGCTTACATATCTGCAAATGTTGTCATTGGAGAAGCAATGCAGAATGAAGCAAGGATTCACATAATTGACTTCCAAATTGCACAAGGCACACAGTGGTTCTTGCTCATGCAGGCTCTCGCTCGTAGGCCGGGTGGACCGCCGTTCATCCGTGTCACTGGTATTGATGATTCCCAATCAAATCATGCCAGAGGTGGAGGACTTCACATTGTGGGAAAAAAGCTCTCAGAATATGCTAATTCTCTTGGGGTGCCCTTTGAGTTCCACAGTGCTGCAATGTGTGGATCAGAGGTTGAGCTAGAGAACCTTGTGATTTGGCCCGGCGAAGCTCTTGCCGTGAACTTCCCTTTTGTTCTGCACCACATGCCGGATGAGAGCGTAACCACTGAGAATCACAGGGACAGGCTATTGAGGTTGGTGAAGAGCTTGTCACCAAAGGTTGTTACCCTTGTTGAGCAAGAATCCAACACCAACACCTCACCCTTTTTCCAAAGGTTTGTTGAGACCCTTAATTACTACACTGCCATGTTCGAATCCATCGATGTGGCTCGTCCCAGGGACGATAAGCAGAGAATCAGCGCAGAACAGCACTGCGTGGCCCGCGACATTGTCAACATGATAGCTTGTGAGGGCCCTGAGAGGGTGGAAAGGCATGAGCTTCTAGGAAAATGGAGGTCAAGATTTTCCATGGCTGGTTTTTCAGCTTGCCCTATGAGTTCTTCAGCTATGGCTGCAGTTAGAAGTCTCTTGAACGAGTTCAATGAGAATTATAGGGTTGAACAAAGAGATGGTGCTTTATACCTAGGATGGAAGAATAGAGCTATGGCCACTTCTTCTGCATGGACATGTTACTGACTTCACTATATATCTTAGGTGCATGTATATTTTTCCTTATTGTTCTCCCTCTTTCTTCCCCTTTTTTAACCCTTAGTTATAATTCAGTGATATGCAGTTTCTGAATAGGATTTTGAGATTCAGCTTTGTTCCAACATGTATTGTAGTCCTTTTTTGTAGCTGAATCTCTAAACTTCATGTACATGTCTGAATACTTGAAAGAGAAAGAACCTCAGTTTCAGTAGTCATAGACACAGTTTTTTATGTGCACTAAGCACTCAGTTTAATGTGGTATTTACTGTGAGATGAGAAAGTAATCATTTTAGGTACTTGTTTGATTCCCTTTTTTTTTATTTTTACTTTGAGCTTATGTAAGCTGCTATCTAATGTTCATGGAGCTCAAGGTCTTGGTTTATTAGTGCACTTTGTGTACTAGTTTAATGTATGTGTTCTGATATAGGTGTAAATGAATTGGACTGGTCATCACACTTATCCAAACAAGAGGATCACCACAACTTTCATTCAACTTCTCCATGTGTGAATAACTGAATATATATATTGAATTGTTGATATTAGTATATAGAAATGAGGTGTATTAATAACTAATCTTGTGTAGTCGTATACTTAAATTGATGGATTATTGTGTCATGTTAGAAAGTTGTTTTGAAAGTTAAAGAGTAGAATGTGTTATTTGACTGAACACATTGAAATGGTCCAAATCTTGAATAAAAAAAAAGGAAATTCAGATATATGGTAAGTATCCTTTATTAATATTACAAGATTGTATATCAAGTTAATATTGAATCCTTGACTAATTGAATAAATAAATATGAATAACACAATTTTACTCAAAAGGCACACACCAAAAAAATATAAAAATATAAAAACAATGATAAAAAAAAATATAAAAATAAAGAGACGAAATTGTGGGGGTGTTAAGAGGGCTAAAAAATTTGGATATGGAAGTAGAATGAGTGTTATACCTTAACGTGGTAATTTTTGGTGTTTTTTAAAACTATGGGAGTACATTGTGTTTAAAAAATTTTAAAAGTTTGGAGTACACAAATCGGTCCCACCGATTTGTGTTGAAAAAATTGAAAAAATTTGGAGTACACAAATCGGACTCTCCGAGTTCTTTGTTTTGAAAATTTTGTAAACAAATTGAAGGGTTCGTTTTGCTTGTTGTATACAAAATTCACATAGAAGAAATCGGACCGTGTGATATGTCCTCACCAAAATGGATGGTCCGTTTTTTTTTTTTTTTATTATTATTTGGTTATACTGGTCCCTGGGTCCGATTTGTGATGGAGATGAATTTTTTTTTTTAATTTACAGGAAATAGGAGAGTCCGACTGTCCGAGTTCCCATCCGCAAGTCGCAGCACAGCTGGGTAAAGTTCCCCTCCTCTCCATATCCGCGTCCTACATTAACGTTGTCTTCATAATAAAATTAATTTGCCTGTTAAGAGTTGTGTTGGGAGAAAAAAATATAAAAATAAACATTATAAATAAAAAAAATTAAAGAAATCAAAATAAAATTTACTGAAACTACCTACTAAAACAGTAAATTTTTTATTTTGGAAAAACAATGAACTCCAAACACCATTCCATAACAACCTTTTGACAAGAAAAAAGAAATGTTAAATAAAAGAAAATTTCTTCGTTACCTTTGTAATAAATTTTCAGCCACAAATAATACAAGATATTAACTCCAAAACAGTTAGACACTACTACTTGATATAACCCTTAAAAATAAAGAGAGAGATCGTTAAAAGAATTGGTATGGAGTAACGTAAAAGTTGGTGTTATTCTATGCTTGTGATGGAAAAAAGAATTAACTAATACAATTTCATTGGACGACAGAAAATAAAATAAAATTGAAAATATATTCAATTCAGTTACAACATAGTAGAGCATGTTAGATGTTATGTAATAATGTTTTAAGAGAGACCAAAATGGTCAAGTGTCAATGATGGAAGGAACGGTTATTATGGGATGTAGAAGCCACGAAACTTGTCATGCAGATCTCAATTTGGAAATGAAAACAATAAAAAAACAGTTATTTACTCATACAAAATTAATAATATTAAATTATTAATAATACTACCATTTATTTTCTGATCATGTAAAATGTAAATTCTCCTTTTTCACGTACACACGCAAATTGCTCCTCTGCCTCCTCCACTATTCAAAATCTGCACTCTCAGGTAACAACAATCTCTTCCATTCCCCCAACCTTCAAATTCTTATCTGTTTCTGTTAATGAAATCTTCTTGTTAATTTGGATTCTGTCTTCCTAGAAACAGAAATTATTAGGCTCTTTTTTATGTTAATGATGCCATTTATATGAATTTGATATTGATTCAATTTTTTTTGGTGTAATCAGGGAGAAAGAAACATCACTGTCAGTGTTGTGTGTGTGTGTGTGTGTGTGTGTGTGTGTGTGTATATATATATATAGATAGAGAGATATTGAGAAAAAGAATCCTAATTTGTTGAGGATCAGGTTAAATTTTGTTGGAGTGTGAGTGTGCATGGAAGAGTTTGGAGAGGGAGATGTTTTGAGGAGGATGCAGAGAGAGCAAGAGAGGGAGAGGAGGAGAATTCGCGACCGCGAGAGGAGGCAGGCCATGACTCAGGAACAAAGGGAGCGCCACCTGGCCAGGAGGCGCCGGAACTACCAGCTGAGGAGGCAGAGGGCAGCAAATAACAATGCTGCCGGATTCATTCCTCTCCCTCAACCACCGCAGCCGCAGCCGTTTCTAGAATCAAGTGCTGGTGAAGCCAGTACTAGTGATGAGCTTCAAGGTGTCACCACTCCATTAGACCATACTGCCCTCTCTCATCATGGCATTGCTCTCCCTCACCAAGGTTTGTTTTCTCTCATGTACTAGTTGTTACATTTTTGAATATGTATAGTTTGTGTGTTCTAATGCTACAATTCAATAGGATCATCAGTTCATATGGAAAATCTAGCATATAAACCAGCCAATTCAGCAAGATTTCGGCTAAATCATATTAAGCGCCTCGCGCGAAGCCTGACATCTTCAATTGGTGACCCAGCAGCTGCTACTCAACAGGTTCCAGCTGAATTGATAACAAAGGAAGATCTATCAACTGCTGATTGTGGTAAATTATTATTGTTGTTATCTGGAGTTGTGTTGTTTCTGCATTCATAGTGTTTGACGTTATGCCTATTCATATATACACACAACATTTTTTCTATTATTTGCATCTAGTTTGAGAAAAACCATAGCTAGCTAGCTTGGAACCTTTAATTGTTAGTTTGAATCATTGAGATGAACAAATTTCAGGTGGCGCGCAGAAATCTCTGCGTTTGAATTGTGTCAAGCGCCTTGCGAGATCAATAAATTGTGTTCCCAAAGAAATTGAATCTCAGAAAAACCATACTTCTGCACAAGAAGGGATTCAATTACTTGGTAATGAGAGCTCTATAGCCTCTAGCTAACAACTTTATGAAATCAAATGGTTCACTCAAAGGTACATTACAAAAAGTTGTATATACATTATTGCAATTGATATAAGTAACCTTTACTTGCTGTATTGAACACACTTTAAGGCTCTGCTAAAATAATTGTGTATGTCATTAGCTTTCAGGTAAACTTGGAAGATTGTAGAAACTGCTTTTTAGGTTTATGTCATATACACAGAGGAAAAAGAAGAAAAGGCATATACTTGAAGGGTTTGGCTGCAGTATGGTGTATAATGAACTGTGATAGTCAACACCAACTTCACAAATAGAGATCCTTTTCAGCATTCTTTCATTTGTATTTTGCAGCTACCATTGTAGATGATGATAGATATTTTTAGACTCAGCTTTCTTTTCTTCTTTACTAGCATATTAGACCAATATACTTTGGATAGCATTTTGATCTCCATCAGAATATTTCTTTATTTATCATCAACAAATTTGAGAATTGAGATTTGTTCTTACATATTAGATCAATATAAACTTGCCTAGTTGAGCCACCTTTTCATATTGTAGCATGAATTCTCACTTCTCAGCACATAATTGTAGTTGTAAAAGAAAATAATTTGGTAATTGTGTGATGGACTAAGAAAAGTAATTAAGAACAAACATGCATGAATGAACATGTACACAAGAGACTAGGTTCAGCTTGCCTTTCTCAGCTATGAACTTTATTCCAGGTGAAGAGAATGACTTCAGCTGAAAGTAAAATAATTAAAGATTTGGTCCCTTGAGAATCTATTTTATTAATTTATTTTTTAAAAGATATACTTGATATCAATTTTTTAAAAGAAAGACAATAATAATATTTGAACAGTTTTTAATGGATACTTTTACTCATACATTGATATAAATATTTAAAAATATTTTCAAAAAATATGTTTAAATAACATTATTAAAGACAAGAAAAAAGCTTCTATTTCACTAAAAATAAATCTTTTTTTATAAGGATATTTAAAAAGAATAGTGTATATTAACTTTAGTAAGAAAGTTTTCATTAGTTGGTAAATTTTGAACTTACATCCTTATATAGAATGAGACAAATCTCATTATCTTTGGTTAACATCCAATCATTTAATCTTATGATTTGGCCAACTCTATTCTAAAATATTCCTTCGTCCAAACATAATATATAACACATTACCTCAAAAATAATACTTAACCACAAATATTAAAAACACAAATTTAATACACATAAATGTATATAAACAAAAGTTATTTACATTTAGGACCCATTTAAAAAGCTTTAAAAGTAATTTTTCTGAGCTTTGAAATTATGAAAAATAATAGTATTAATGTCTGATATAATTTTCAAAACCAAATTGCAACTTTCTAAGAAACTATTTAGGAGCTTATAGAGAAGTTAAAAAAAATGACTTCTCTCATAATAAATTTTTTTTATCATATTTTTTTTTAAAATAAACACTTTTAGAATTAAAAACCCAAATACAAAATAGCTTATTTATAAGCTACTTTTAATAGTTATTTATTATTTAAATTATTTTTTTAAAAAATGAGCTTAATTAGACTTTATTCTATGATTTTATCCAATAACTTTTTCAGTTGTTTGGATATTACTGAGTTCTTTGTCAGAATTAAAATATTTATCTGTGATTATTATAGCCATCAAAGCTTTCATAGCTCAGTTGGTTAGAGCACCCGTTTAGTAAGCGGGAGGTCTTGAGTTCGACTCTCAATGAAAGCATTTTATGGTTTTTGGTCCCTCCCAAGTTCCATGCTACAATTGTTCTTGATGTGTTGTTCCGTTTTGTCTTTTATGCCATTATTCTTAAAGTAATTAGCCAATGGTGTTAATTAGTTACCAAAAATACCATCTTTGAGGACTGAATGACTTTATTATTGTTGTTTTATGCCCTGCTCTTATTCTTTAATTCTGAGGCTTTATTCTGCCTACTTTTCCTTTTGGGCGGTTGCTTGATGCTCTTTTTCGATGTCCATGTTGTAAAGTTGGCTCATGATTTTGAAAGCTTTGAGCTTTTCAATATTTTAACTTGTTTATTAGCTCTTAACCTTGTTGGGGTGTGCAAATTTGACTGTGCTTGCACAATGGTCCTTCCAAATCCAATTGGTTGAGTTCTTAGATAATGTTTGTCTTATATTCCTTATCATTGCACTCATCATGTTTCTAGTTGCTGAATTTGCTTTTCTTTTATGGAAAATGAGGTGGAAAGAAGAACTTTATTTGGAGGATGCATAGATTCGTGTTTAGAGTTTAGATGCCAGTTTGCTTTAAGTACAGTTGCTCAATCTTTTTACTTGTCATTACTCATTCCCAATCAAAGCATCTTTGTGTAACTCATATAATTCTACGTAGAATCAGTTTTACAAAAGCATACTAAAATATGAAAATTCACGTGCATTTATTTTCATATAAAGTTTATAGCTAAGAATTGTTAGATAATTTGACAAGTTTAACTAAATTTTTATTTACTGATTCTCAACTATTAATTTCACATGAAGATAACTGTTTGTGAGTTTCTACCTTAAAAATATACCAAGTTTTATATGACTTTGTTCCTTCTGTTATGGGATTTATTTATTTTTGAAGCTTCTCTTTTCTTTTTTCTTGTGAATTGATATGCTATGCTATGCTTGTATTGCAGGTTGTCAGTGCACATGCCTCACATAGATGCAGATGCTAATCCATATAAGCATCAATTGTTGGTAGATAGTTAATGATTGGAAGGATGCTAATATGAATTGTATTATATTACAATACTTAAAAGAAATGAGACCTTTCAGCTTTAGTTGATGGTGACTCATCATTAATTTATATATTTATTGTTTTAATCATGTTTTCCTTTAACTATTAAATAGATTACAAAACAATAATTATTAAAATATGTAAGTAGTGAATGTTGTCATTAATTAAAGTTTAGAATGCCACTCTCTGGAGTATGCAATAGATTCTGAAGTGAAGTTGCAGCAGTTCTCAACTGCTATTTTCGTTGACTCGAGTACTTTTTTTCATTTTGAGTTTATCAATGTTTGCTAATCATCACAATAAAGGTAGATAGAAATTGAGGGGCAATTTGTTGAAATGGTAATGACTAGGTTGGTAAGAATTTCTCATAATGCAGCAGTAGGTTCTATCATTAGTCAGAATTGAAGTAGATCAAGCTTCAAGCATATTATCTACATGGTATTCTAAGAGAAAGCAATAGTTTCTCAACCGGATTTGTAATCTCTACTAAGACACCTGCATGTAAACATTACATATAGTTTGTTTCTACTTTTTGTGTATTAGTAATGTTGAAGGTTAGTTGATAGGGATTGCATTGTATCTAAGCGTTTGGTTGCATATCACATGCTAATGGAAATGAATGTGGATAAATATAAAAAGTAAGTTCTTGTAACATAATCACGGATTAGCATCATTAAACCATTGAGAATTTTTATCTTCTATAATACATAATCACTTTGTTGATGATTAAATTCAGACCAACTAATCAACAATCATATAATCATCATCACAATCTAATACAGAAATAGTTTCATCTTAAAGAACAGTCACAATGTTCAAACCCTTACCCTACTCCTTCCTTCTCTTCTCTGAAGTTCTTTAAATTCAGGTCCATCAAAATGAAGGCTATACACTACATGCTGGTTGAGGAAAAGATCCCATGTACTAGTGGCAGAAAATGGACATTCAGCTGCCAAGGAATTTGGACCTACTTATGTATATGGGAGGGACATTCAACCTTGTGAGATTCCAGAACAAATCTTGCTGCTTCTACAGCTACCTGTCCATTGACATAGTGATGCCGGCAAACCGGCATGTAGACATCCCCTCCACCAATCAACTCGACCTGTTTCTCCTGTGTCTTCCTCAGGGTAAAGAATGCACGCTTTCCACAGATTTCACATAGAGCAGTTAGTTTAGTTACAGTATCAGCAAGGGGTATTATATCAAGGACAGAACCAAAGCTCCTCCTGCCAATAAATATGTAGACACACAATTAGCATGTACTTCTTGGTACTATAACTTCCAACCATAGCAACCTTGATCCTTATCTTAAAAGGATAGGAACATTTGAAATTAGAAATTCTAAGTAATAATACCTCAAATAGTTACCATCAAGTCCTGCAACTATCACTGTTTTGCCATCATGATCAGCAGCTTCACGGCAGAAGTCATACAGGTCTTCAAAGAATTGAGCTTCATCAATACCGATCACATCCAACTGTCATTAACTATTATTTGTTAGGATAAAAAAAAAAACCAAACCCTAACATTCAAGCAGTAAACTGGTATCAGGTAAGCCGATAAGAAGCCTTAGATGGTAAAAGTATGATACCTTCTCGTAAGCCTCAATTCCAAACTTCTGCTTGAATGATGATAAGTTAGTTAGGGCCCAACATGGTAATTTTGCACCATCATGTGTAACAATTGAATCCAATCCATATCTTGTATCCTTGCTTGATTTAATTATTGCCACATTTCTGCGAAAGAGGATGGTTTATTAATACTTAGAATCTGCAGAAAAATACATCATCATAAACTCCACATAGATGCAGGTACCCCCAAAATTCTGTACTCATTATGCAAGATTGTCAGCACTACAAGGCACAATTGGGGTCTATAAAATTGAATGTTATCAAATAGAATCTACCTAGTCTTCAACTCATCATGTTCATATAAAAATCAGGATTCTCACAATGCAATGCCTTGAAAATCCTTGTAGAAGATAAAGGAATTAATCTGGGAACTTTCATCATGGGTGATAACCAAAAGGCAAAATCAGACAGCATTCCTGGGAACTCACTTCCAATATGAAAATATTCCAGTAAATGCTTCAACTGACTCGGTAATGGCATCAGGTGAGGCACAATGCTTGCTTAATAGCATGGAAAAGGAACCAGAATTTGAAGACTGAACCAGTCAACCAGCTAGTAAAAACAGAACATATGTCTGCTATGTATGCTTCCAAGAGATCACAGTGATCCAAAGGAACATAGATCGGCAAATGCATAAAACCAAAGCAACATTATTTCCATGCTGCTACAGAATATATGGCCATTTGTTTCACTTCCACTTCAAATCCAGAACCTGCAATTAGGCAGCTTTGTTTGCAAGACAAAGCATCGTTTAAATGCCAACATCATGATGTCCATTTCCATCGAGGCAAATCCAAATTATATCCAATGTTTCATTGCATAATGTATGAGTATATCAGTTTCCACTTGAGTCAGGAATATAACCAGCATCCTTTAAGATACAGGTGATCTCTCTAATTACCTGATAAATCTCATCAGCTTGTTGATGAGATTTATCACCTTTAAAGAAGAAATAAACCTCACTTTGTACCTCAATCCTGCTATAACCAGGCTCCTTCATAATCCCTGATTCTCTCATTGTAGCCCTAACTTCCTCAACATTTTCCCACAAGCCAGAAGAGGCATAAGCATTTGACAAGACAGTATACTTTCCAGCATTTACCCGTTCAAATTCAAAAAACTTCTTTGATGCAATATTCAATAATTCTACATCACCATGAATCTTACAGGCCCCAAGCAAGGCACCCCATACAACTGAATGCTCTTTACAAGGAGACTTCAGAACAAAATCATAAGCCTCTCTTAATTTCCCAGCACGCCCTAAGAGGTCGACAATTGCCGCATAATGTTTTCCTTGTGGCATAATTCCATAATCTCTTATCATTGATTGAAAATATTTATGCCCTTCATCAATTAAACCACCATGGCTACAAGCAACCAAAACTGCAAGAAATGTAACATAATTGGGTCTGAAGCCTTCAGATAGCATTCTCTGAAAAGAATCTAAAACTTCCATTACCCTTCCATGCTGACCATATCCAGATATCAGAGTACTCCAAGTAATTGTATTTCTACTCAAACATTTCTCGAATAGCAACCGCCCGTCACAGATACAACTGCATTTAAAATACATGTCTATCAATGCACTGTTGATCACTACATTTTCTGTAATTTGAGACTTGATCATGACAGCATGAGCTTGCTTCCCAGGTTCCAATGCTGCCAGAGTTGCACAGGCTCTGAACACCGATGCAAAGGTATACTGATCTGGTCTCAAACCAGCCTGTCTCATCCCACAGAAAAACTCCAATCCAACTTCTTCAAGGCCTTTCTGAACATATCCAGCCACCATTGCATTCCATGGAATTAATCCTTTGTCAGCCAAATTATCAAACAAGAAGCTTGCAGTTTCTAGATATCCTGATTTTGCATACAATATCAGCAATTTGGTCTTCAAATATTCGTTGGGAACAAATCCAACAACGATCATTTGTGCGTGTATTCTTCTGCCTCTCTCATACTGTTTCCAGAAAATACATTCCTGAAGCAACAGAGAATAAGTCCTTTGCTGCACCGGCAACCCTGTTCGGCACAACAGCCCAACTGCCTCAGCCAATCTCCCAGATACACATAAACCTTTTAAAACATTATCCAAGTAAGGGTCGGTTCGGCGTGGCTTGACCTGAAAGCTGAGAATACCTGAGCTGTGACTATCACAACCATGGCATTCGAAAGCATAACTAGTCTTGTTTCCATTCAGAACCAAGTCACAAACTCAACACATAATGCTTTGGCACTACCACAACTAGAATTTACTATTTTTTTTCACATTTTTCTATCTAAAAGCCTAAACTAAGTTGAAAATGAAATAAATTTCGGATACCGTTGGTTTAAACAAAGAAAGTTAAGGAGAGAATAGAAAGAGAGTTTACTTGCTGTTGGCAGATTCTGACTGAATCCGACGGAGGAGAGTGGTGGTTTTGCCGGCGAACATGGGGCCCACTATGACGTGGATTTCACCGGACGGGGGGCGAGTGGGTTCCGTTTGCAAGGTCCGATTTTGAGCTCTGGAAAGGAAGGAATTAGATGAGAAAGGTGTTGCCTTGAGGCTTGGGAATGGAAGCTGTTGCGAGTTTTTGCGGAAGATGGAGTCATGGGGGCGTGAGAAGAGAGAGAAAGGAGAGGTTTTGGGAAGATGCGGTGATAAAGCTGAGAACTTTGGGTTTAGAATTGACTTCATGATTCTCTCTCTCTCTCTGTCTCAATGGTGCTCAGGGGGAAACAAGGGTTTAAGGGTTTTGCAATTTTTTTTTTTTTTTGGTGACTTAGGGTTTTGCACCTTTGGTGGCCTAGGAAGGGGAGAATTATTCCATCATTTTTTTTTTAAATTAGAAGAGAGACTCAAATTCAAAATTTTTAGATGAAGATAAAAAGACTATATTATTTGAGTTATAGTTTGTTGACATAAATTTAATTATTTAATTGTGTATGTATTTAACAAATAAATTCGCTTATATATTTTACTTACATAATAAACCTATCATATTATTTTTTTCATATAAGAATGTAAAAAATACTTGCGTAATTCTATAATACATTTAACATGTGCTTTAAAAATTTTGTTATTTAAACTTAACTATAAGTTAAATTGGTTAAAAGTGTGATTATTTTTTCTCAAACGATAAATATTATTTTATTAATATAAAATAAAAGTGTTTTCATAAGGAAGTATAAAAGAATTAGGTATTTTCATTTATTACCAACTGTGACTGAAAGACTAAGAGTTTAAAGAATAATAAAGTAAGAGTAAAGAAAATTATCAGCATCTATCAGGTATGGCTTACGAGTTCACGCACTAAATTGCTGGCGTCTTTCACTATCTCTGGTGCCGGGCTTATTACCTTCTAAAAAATACACCAATTCCTCGCTTTTCAAGTACTCCAACACAGCGCCGCTATGAAGAGGGTCTTTTGTCTACCGTCGAATTGAGTCGCTGCCCAGGATAAGACTCATTGCCATCAATTGAAAAAGGTCTCTTCTTTTCTCATCCATAGGTCAGGGGTTATTAAGTTTAGGCTCCATATTATTGAAGACAGGGGGCATTGGAACAAAGTATGAGAAATTGATTCAGCCTTCAACATGCATCTTGGACAAGTGGCAGAAGTGAATGCGAACCGGCTGTGAACTTGTTGCAACACTGGAAGCTTTTCATGAAGACTTTTTCATAAAAAAATCTTAATTTTATGTGGTAATTTCAATTTTCAAATGCTATTCCAAACTCTGTTGTGTATGTTTTGGGGCCTCAATGAAGTAGGAGAATGAAAGAATCCATAAGCAATTTTGTATCCTGACCAACTTCATATATACCAGATTTTGTCCAGCACCAATTAACTTCATCCTCCTCCTCTGTTGGTTTGATTGAAAAAATTTTATTGCATATATCAACTGAAAAAATCGACTCAATCAGATTTCTATTCCAACTTCTATCAGGATTTAGTAACGCACTAACGTAATACACTTGCAGATTTGGCGGGATTGTGAGTGCATTTTGAGGGACATTAAGGGGCACTGGTGTTGGGAGCCAGGGGTCATGGAAGATGCGAACATTAGTGCCAGAGCCTATTTTCCATAACAAGCCTTTCTCGATCACCTTGCGCCCTTCAAGAACACTTTTCCAGCCCCACGACAGTACGCTTCCTATCTCTGCATGTAGGAAATCTGTATATCTGAAATATTTAGCTTTGAGCATTCTTGATAGAGTAGAATTAGGGTATTTCATTAGACGCCAACATTACTTGCCCAATAAAGCCAAATTTTGCGCCCTTAGGTCCTTGATCCCCATCCCTCTATCTTTCTTCGGTCTCGTCATTGTGTCCCATTTAATTCAAACCATTCTTCGTTCTGCGCCTTTTTGACCCCACCAAAATTGCGAGAGCATGCTATGAATCTCAGTCAACACTCAACAGCGTGTCCGAGAGCTTGAAACAAGAGAGTGTATAAATAGGAATCGCCTCCCCCACCGCTCTCAATAGCGTGTGCCTGCCACCTGATAACAATAGACTTCTTTTCCAAACCATAATCCTCTTCTGAACTTTATCCTTGATAGCTCCAAAGGTTGCTTTCTTTAATTTTTGAACTATAGAGGGCAGTCTCAGGTATTTGTCTTGTACTCCGATATGTTCAATATTTAGTGTCTGAGCAACTGCTAGTCTTGTGTTCTGAGGTGTGTTGTGACTGAAAAAGATAGCTGACTTATTCAAATTGGCTTTTTGCCCACTAAAACCCTCATAGATCTTTAACAATTCTAGAATACTTTGGCTCGTATTAGGTGCGCTCTTGCAAAAAAGGATTGAATCATCAGCAAACAAAAGGTGATTAATTGTTTGGCATCTCTAATTAACTTGAACTCCTTGAATTAATCTGTTTTGCTCTGCCTTGTGTAGTAAGAAGGAAAATCCTTGTGATTATTTTGTGTGTTAAAACTTAAAAGTGTATAAAATTGGTCTATTATATAACATTGCATGATAAAAGGTAGATGATTTTTTTTTTTTTTTTTGGTCTTTGAAAAATACCAAAACAATTGTCTTTTATTTTATTTTATTTTATTTTGTGGTAATTTTGGGAGAGTTTTACTTAGTTAAAATTATCCAAATCAAGTGTACGTTAATTAGTTCAATAAATTAGGCAAATGAATTATTATGTATTAAATTAGTTCTTCTTTTAATTAGATAACGATTTAACCTGCATTTGGTTATGAGAATAAGAATAAGATAAGACATTAAAAATAATATATAAAAAATAGAGATATAAAATTAATATTTTTATATTTTGTTTGGCGACAAATTAAAATAAATTATAAAAATTTAATTTATTATTTTTTCATAAAAAATATAACAAAAAATATAAATATAAAAATTTAATAAAAATAAAAAAATTACATCTTTTATTAGTGTTTTCGTGTCTTTATTATAAAAAATATACAAAATATACTAATTTAATGTCTATAAACAAGATATCTTTATTCATATTTTATCTGTCAAACATAATTTTATATTTTGTATTCTTATCTCAGTATCTTATGTCTTTAAACAAACACACTCTTAAAAAATATCATGTTTTCACTTAAAACTTTTGAGAAGTCAAAATTAAAATAAGAATACAAAAATTGGAGATTCCAGTATCCATTAAAATTGGAGCATACTTTTCTTGATTTGATGAGCACTTTAAGAGTTGTTAATGGAGATTGAGTGAGAATCAAACCTGATGCTAGTTTTATTTAGATGCAGGTAGTATAGTAACATTGGATCTTGAACTAAACAGTATATTGAACATAGCTCAATTATGTATATTTTTTACTAAATACAATAAAAATCCTTAATTTAATTTTTGTTTTTCAATCTCAATTTTCTTTTTAAATACTACTTTATAGTCTTAATCTTGCACAATTTTATATATTTTGAGCAAAATGGTCTTATATTGACTTTAAAAGTTGTAAAAAAACATCAATCAAATTGGGAGTAAAGTTAAAAATTAAACTACAGAAAAATAGTTAAATGATTTCATATAAAATATGGTTTTTGGGTTATTAGAAAACCCAATTCATCTAATCAGTTTCACTCCTGTTATTATTAGGTCAAATGATTGTTTTATCACAAAGTAATGCATACTTTATAAAGAGAAATGGAAAAAGAATAAATTGGAAACAAACTAACATGGATGATACTGTTTGTTAATTAATAGAAGATGATTCATGGTTTGCACAACCTTATCTCCAACTCAAACATGAGTCTAAATTGTCATCAATCATAGTTGGCTTATGGCTGTAACCAATCATTAATCCCATATTATAGTTGCATCTGATCTAATATGACCAATTTAGAGTCATTCTTATATCCCTTTATTAAGATTTAATATCCACCTTATCACAAAACATGGAATCAAGGAGACATTTGACCCCTCTCCTACATTATTACCCCCACATGGTGGTCAATTATGCAAAAATGTATATATAGCTGGAAAAGGAAAAAAAATTTTTTAACAAAATTATTATTATTTATTATTATGCAAAGGCATATTGATTCCAAAACCTTGCAACCACCCATTTTATTTTACCACCAATCCAAATTATCTAGACTATGTTCACGAGGTATAAGCTTCATTTGGAATTTGTGTCAATGTCAATTTCATGTATAACTTCCTTCCTTTTTTTTTTGTAATAAAAAAAAATTCTTATCAATGTTTAAATATTTAATTTTAATAATTTTATTGTTTTTATATTTTGGGTTGAAAGGAACCCAATGTCTCGTTATGGTGAAGAGGAGGGACCGACCTAGGTTAGAGAAAAAGGAGGTATTTGCCTCCACTGAATGATGAAATTTGATAATAATTATATATGAATGAATATATTTAATTCTATTATTATATTATTTTTGTCCTCATATTAAATTATAAATTCTTTTTTTGAGAATTATGTTAAAAAACATATTTTGTTAAATTTAATATGTAATTATATATATCGTGTTAAATTTAATTTAATATCAAAACTAAAAATAAATAGTGATAATATTCTTTTTAAATAGTTAATTAGTTAATTATTAAACTAATGCTTAGTTTTTTAAATATAAGTGAAATTTTTATTTTTTTTTAAATTGGTTGAAATAAAAAATATTATTTATATATTAAATAATAAAAATGATAAGAAGTTGACTTTTAGTTATTCAATATTAATTAATTTTTTAATTATAAAATTGTCAATTTTTTTCAGACTTGAAAGCTAAGATTTAAATTTTAAGATAAAGATAATTTAAAAAAATTGACTGATATTGATTGAAATTAATTAAAAAAAATTAATTTTCTAATTGAATTCTAATTCATATCCTTTGTTTTAACTCTTATACATAATTATTATAAATATAAGTAAAATTATTAATTTTTTTATGTATATATATAATTTTAGTTTCAAATTATAAATATTTTTTGTAACTTTCAAATTATAAATATATTGATATTTAATAAAATTTATTTTAGTGTATTTTTGTCCCAACTATAAAATTTTTTTAGATCCCTTACTAGTAAAGGGTATGTAGTGAATATTAAGATAAATGTACTCAAACATCACACCAGTCACCATTGACCAAACAACTGTTCTCCAACCTCCTCTTACAAACACACTCCATAGGCAAACTGGATTACTTGTAGTGCTACTATAACAATTTTTGTCAATTAAAAGTATCAATTAAAATTATTTTTTATAAAAAAAAATTCAAAAGTGATTTTAGTGTATTTGTTATATTTTTATTAAAATAAAAAAATTCAATAACTTTTACTAATAATTACTTTAACATGTGATCTAAAAATATTTATTATTATTAAAACTTTAAGGATTTAACTTACATACACTTATCATAAAGACACATATTAAAGTTATTATTGATATGTCACAAAAAAAAGTTATCATTGATAAAAAAATTTGTATTTTTATTTTTATTTTAATAATATATAATAAATATATTGAAAATTAAACTTTATCACTTTTCTTATAATTTTTTATTTAATTATTTTAATATATACCTTTAGGATATATATTAAGTAAATCGAATGTCACCAAAAAATATTAAGTAAATCGAATAAATGACTATTTGTATTCATGAAAGATGAAAACGCGTCAAAACTAAACTTGTACTTACGCAACATGTCTTCCACGTGACAAAAATACCCTATCTTTGGAGAGTTAGAGTGTCATGTAGAGTACTTTTGTCACACAGAAGGCATCTTGCATAGGTACAAGTTTAGTTTCGAACTAATGTAAATACATATGTCAATATTTTTATTTTTTATGAATACAAATGGTCATTTATTCTAAGTAAACCCTTGTTATTATTATTATAATTTTTAAGACAGTGGTAATAATTTGAGTTTTAATTTGAAGATTATCGGTCTTGCCATATTAGTAGCAAGAAGCAAGTATAAATTTGTGTGTGAGTATGACAAGAACATTAATGGGTGAGGAATGATACATTTTTGTAAGCGACATGTCTGTCCCTCTCTCCAACTATGAAAATAGAAATAAATAAAGTCTGAGAATTTCAGTTTTCAATCACTTATTCTCTCTGTGGGGTGCCTCTCATCCAATTCCAATCTATAACCCTCTTCCTTCCATTTCATCAGGTTCCTTCTATCTCATCACTTTGTGTTCTTCTCAGCTCTGTTTCCTGTTATTTCTAATTTAAATTACCTGCATTTAGTGATGTATATATCATATGATATACAATTACTTCTTATTATTAAATGTAATGATCTTACTACAAAGTAGTTAATAAAAGTATTTAAATTTAAATTTAAAATGTGCCTCGAGTTTTTTTTTTTTTTCTCAAAATGATTTAATATAATCAAGGTAAAATATAACCTATCTCCAGCTTTTTGGTCTCATTCTTCCTCACATTTCGCAGATTGTTTTTGTTTTTGTTTTTTATTTTTTTTTGTCTTAATTTAATATTTTAATCATTTAATTAAGCTATCAACTCTTAGATAGTAATATTTTCTTCTTTTTCTTTTTAAGACAATAATTTTGTTTTGATATAGTTAAAGAAATAATAATTTTTTTTTTATTTTAACTCAGATGCAGCCCTAAAATAAGTATATTTATTTCTATGTCGCATTGCATTTTATTATTTTTATTTTTCTAAGAGTACATTTAGTTATTTAATTTAGGTTTAATTATTCTATTAGTCCTTGTAGTTTTACCAAATTTTTAATTAGGTTTTTATATTTTTTTTATTGGATCCCTATACTGCTTTTAATTTTATAATTAAGTCCTTCATAGCGTAAAAAATGTTAGAGTTAACTGAATATTTGTTCACAAATTAAATGTATCCATAATTAAAAACCTAATTACGTTGCATATATTTTAGGAGAAATATTCTGTTAATATTTTAACATTTTTTATATATAAAAAGAGCTTACTTAATTACAAAATTAAAAATAGTATAGGAATCCAATTGAAAATAAAAATATAGAGACTTAATTAAAAATTTGATAAAATTATAGAGACCAACAGAGTAATTAGATTTTTAGTTTATTTATTCGAGATATCCCCTCCTTAACTCCTTTCTATTTTTTTATTTAAGTTTTATACTTTATAATTATATTTTTATTTTGACCCTTTTCTTAAAAAAAAAATTGTAAATATGTTTTAATTAAAAAATAAAATTTTGTTAAGACTAAAATATTTTATTTAAAATTTATTAGAGACTAATTTAAATATTAACTCTTCTACTTATATGATTTCCGCATCAAAATAGATTTTTATCAAAGATTACTATAAGTCAATTAAAAGTTTAGGGTAATTCACATAATTAAATCATTTGAGAATTAAAATTACATTAATATCTTAAAGTGAATTAGCTTACATGCATATCCTAAAATAAATCTATATAAATTGAATAAACTAAATTCGATTTATACTTTTTCAACGATTGAATTCGATTTACTATATATATTATATTAATAGTAAATTGAATCTAATTTATTCAATTTATTACTTCTGTAACATATACATGTAAATCAAATTTAGTTAATTTGATTTAGTACGAATACATATTATTGACATTTACTATTTTAAGTTAATTGTTATTAACTTTAAAACATAAATATGAATAAGAAAATATCCCCATTTGAATTTAAATAAAATATCAAAAAATCAAAACAAATAAAAATAAAATTTTGCTGTGTTTTAGTTCAAACTCTAGAAAATTTATATTTTTATAAACTTATGAATGTAAAATAGAATATTAACCGATTTCTAAAAATTCATTAAAAATTATCATTTGACTCATTAGCATCTAAAAAATTATTACTAGAATTTTTGATGTTGAAAAAATTAATATAAAGTATAGCTCTCCAAGATAGCATAAAAGTTAAAACAAATTTTTTCAAAGTCAGAAGTAACAGATATTTATATAATATATAATGACTAACTATATTTATACAATATGTAATTTGAGAAATAATTAAAATACTGTATCAATTAAATTATCATTTAATTTGTGAAATTAAGTATAAAACTTAGGCTTTGATGTTTTTATGCTCTGAAAAATCTAAGTTTAAGTTAGACGTAACGTCGTCAAAGCAATAAGTTCTATACTTAATTTCAAAAATTAAATGATAATATAATTGATATAATATTTTAATTATTTCTCAAATTACATATTGTATAATATATAGTTAGTCACGATATATTGTATAACTATCTGTTGTTCCTAACTCTGAAAAAATTCAAGTTTTAACTCTTATGCCACCTTATAAAGCTATATTTTATATTAATATTTTCAACATAAAAAATTCCGGTAATGATTTTTAGATGTCAATAAGTCAAATAATAGTTTTTAATGAATTTTTAGAAATCGTTTAATGTTCCGTTTAACATTTATGAGTTTATAAAAATGTAGATTTTATGGCATTTGAACTAAAATACAAAAATTAAATTTCTATTCTTATTCGTTTTGATTTTTTGATTTTTTATTTAAATTTAAGTAAGAAATATTTTTTTATTGACATTTATGTTTTAAAGTAGTATATGTCAATAATCTATATCAGTACTAAATCGAATCAACTAAATTCGATTTACATATATATGCTGCAGAAGATTCGATTTACTACTTATGCAGCATATACATATAAATCGAATAAAGTTAATTCGATTTACTATTGATATAGCATATATAATAAATCGAATCTATTTGATTTGATTTATATTGAAAAAACACAAAGTAAATTTAGTTGATTCGATTTATATAAAAATAAAATCGAGTATACATATAAACTATTTTATTTTAAGATATTTATGTAATATTGATTTCTATTTGATTTGTTTACTTCATTTATGAGGGCAAATGAATATCACGGATCCCATTTAATAATTATCTTAGTGAAAAAATAAGGAATATAAGGACATTCCATCCAAATTTATCCTTTTTATCAAATTGAGAAAAGAAATATCCTAGAGCCATTGTGGTGATGAAATTGTAGAGCGCCTAAGGTTAGTTATGCACATGCATTTGTTCAAAAATATATAGTAATGATGTTTTGGTTCATGTAGCTGTTGTATTATTCTCCGGATGAGTGGTTGTACAAGCAATCCCTTCTGTCACTCACACATAACCCTACTTTAATTTTATTTTTATTTATTTCTTTAATTTGAAAGTTGATGCAAAGGTGTATATGTAGAGCAACCACTCATTTTTTTTTATTTTTTGGTTACATTAATGTTTGTGCCTATCCCACTTCCACTTCACCGATTCCATTGATTTTTTTCTGCTTCACCTCAAAATTCATGTCCTTTCCCAAAATGTTCCAATCTGTCAAATTTTTTTGCATCATCACATCACAACCGTTTGATTTATCTACATCTTGTTTCCTTTGACCCCAAGAAATAGTAAATACTAGAATATGTCTGTTAGCTTCCAACTTCCTACCCAATATTGTTAGCTCAAATTGGTAGTCTAGCTTTAGGGGCAAAAAAAAAAAAGTAAATTAGTCTTGAGCAATACTATTGTATAAATGGATAAACATAGGGGGAAAGTGTAAAAAGAAATTGAATAATATTTTGGTGATTATTATAATAGGATAGGACAAAAGATGTACATTACTAAATACTTTTAATGTTTTTTTTTGGTGAAATGGGGTTCACACCTACAAAGACTAAAATACAAAATAGTAGTAAACTTAGAGTAATAAATAAAAAATAATATATACAAAATGGAAATATATGGGGCAAGTTGTAATTTCAGAATGTATAGAATCTATAATCTAATCTCCCCATTTTCTTCGCCATTTGTGCTAAGAATACTTTTAACGTGGAGCCCACTTACTTTCTCCTTTCATCCTCTGGTTTTTTTCATCTAATCTCCCCCATTTTCTTCCGGTTTAATTATATTTATTCGTTTAGATAATTATTTATATATTAATTATTAAAAATAATTGTTTTTGTTAATATATGATAATATATACATATTATAATTTTTTTTTATGTTATCATGGCATCAAAATTAATATTAATAATTAATTAAAAATATAAAATTACTAATATACATAAAATCTTAAATTCAAACCGGTATTATTAATGTACCCAAAAAGAGCTAAATAAAGCAACAATAGTAAAATTTTTAAACTTTAATATATTGAATGTAATAAATTTATAATTTTTCTAATAACTTAAATGGCATTTTTCATTTTGTGATATTCCAATTTTATTCTTTTATTTTAGACGTCAAAAAAGAAATGATTTTTATTTTCATTTTTTGTGCCCATACCTATTATGTGTTTGTGTGTGATGCACAGGTTTCAGGCTTTCACAATTCACAAATCATAATTCAATACATACACACATATATATACACACCATTGCTGGAACCAAAGCCATAATTTGCAAACGCAAAAAAGAAAAAAAAAACAACAAAAGGGAAAAAAAGAAGGAGGGCCTCTCGCCCTCTCTAACTTATTCATGCTTTCTCTTGGATCTTAGATTCCCATCAATTTTTCCTCTTCTGGGTTGTCTTCATTTGGTAAGCTTTTTTCTTCATCTTCACAACTTCATCACCCATTTTTGCTTTTGTTGTTGTTCAGCTCCACTTATCTTCAAAGTTCGGTTCTTTTTGCAATTTTGGATTCTGGGTTCATCCTTTTTTAATGATCGGTGATGAAAAATATAGTGCTTTTTCATGGATGCAACTTCTGCTGCAGTTTTCTAACTTTTATGTGTTGAACTTTTTTATTTGGACTCAATCAGCATTATGTTGCCATGCTTTTGACGATTGTTTTTTCTTACCGTGTCTGAAATGAATATGAAGTTTTGTTTTTTTATTTTATTTTTACTTTTTTGTGTGTGTGTGTTTTTCTATGGATATTATGAGTTACTAATTGGATCAAATCCAATCCAATATATCGTTTCATATATTTTGTTGTTACTGCTTTTTGTGTATGCGTTTCAATGTTTGTTACATAAGAAGAATAATGCATCTTTTAAAGATTTTTTTCATTATATATATATGGGGTTAGAGATAGAATTTGATTGGGAAGAGTGTGGTGAAAAGTGCAGAATGGAAATGGACCCTGGCAGTGGCAAGCTTTTCATTGGAGGGATTTCATGGGACACAAATGAAGACCGACTCAGACAATATTTCCAGGGGTTTGGTGATGTCGTGGAAGCCGTGATCATGAAGGATCGGACCACCGGGCGTGCCCGTGGCTTCGGCTTTGTTGTTTTTGCTGATGCTTCTGTTGCTGAACGAGTTGTTATGGAGAAACATGTCATTGATGGCAGAACTGTAAGTTTGCCTGTCTCTGTTTATATGTGATTATGTTTTTCCCAATGTGCTTGTGCTTAAAGGTTCACTGTTGTATTGCTTTCTGTTGTGGCAAAATGAATCAAGATGCTTCTTCCTCACAATGATAAAGGATTCAAGCAATCAGATTTATTAAATCGGATTATTGTGATTGTTGATGCATTACGATGCAACTTCAGTTTTAGAAGAGATTGCGATTTTGAGCCAAAAAGATTGATATTTGATTAGTACTAGTTTGGTTTTACTTTTTGTTAAATCTTTGATGAGAATTCGCATTATGTGTTCGTGGTGGTGAAGTTTAGATGTTTGGCATCATATTTTAAGAATGCAGATTTGTTGCATTTGGACACGATTTGATTCCTAATCTAGATCAACAGATGCTTGAGCTGTCACATCGTTTTGTAGTTTACTTCATTGAATATTTTTTCCTTTTATTCCTTGTGTCAAAGGCTAAATGTTGACAAGTTAATGGTAGGAATTAATGTGAATAAGCATGGAGAAGATTGAGTCTTGATTCTAAATATGCATTCTACTACACATTTTTCTTAAATTCAATTCCTGATCCATGATCTTTGTTATTTCAATAATGCCCCTCTTAATTATTATTTAGTAACATGATCTTGAATTGAATTCTGTTGTCACTTATTCGACATGTAGGTCGAAGCAAAAAAAGCTGTCCCCAGAGATGACCAGAATGTTTTGAACAAAAGCAACAGCAGTAATCACAGTTCACCTGGTCCTACTCCATCCCGTACAAAGAAGATATTTGTCGGAGGTCTAGCATCCACGGTTACTGAGAGCGACTTCAAGAAGTACTTTGATCAATTCGGAATAATTACAGACGTGGTTGTGATGTATGATCATAACACCCAAAGGCCTAGAGGTTTTGGATTCATCACCTATGATTCGGAGGAAGCAGTTGAGAAAGTTCTATACAAGTCTTTCCATGAATTGAATGGTAAAATGGTTGAGGTTAAGAGGGCTGTACCAAAGGAATTATCTCCAAGTCCAAGCAGAGGCCAGTTAGGTGGATATAGTTATGGTCTTAGTAGAGTAAGTAGCTGCCCCAATGGTTTCATTCAGGGATTTAATGCAAGTGTAGTTGGAAGGAATGGACTTAAATTAGATGGAAGATCAAATGCTGTTACTGCTGGCCATAGTGAATATCCTCTTTTCGGCCATAGTTATGGAACAGGACTCAACTTCGAGCCACCATTGACCCAAAATGGAACTTCAAACTTTACTTCTACCTTCATAGGGCGAACAATGAACTCTTCGTTCGGTGGTAGTCCAAGCAGGTACAGCAATGCCATAGGTTATGCTGGTGCAAATGTAGGCAATAATTCGGCCATGAGTTCTACAAGTCAGAACTTGTGGGGAAATGGGAATCTTAACTATGCTTCTAACCTTACAAATTCTGATTCTCTTTCTGGTTATCGGAACGAAAATTCAAGCATGGCTTCTTTTGGTAGTATAGGACCACTTTGGAGTTCCTCACTTGGAACAGATCAAACTGGAATTATCGGCTCCGGATATGGTAAGGGCAGTCTAAGTAGCTCTGGAGATGTGAATTTAGGGTCGAAAACAGTAGGTTATGGAAAAAATAGCGATAACATTGTTACGTCAGGTTCTTCATATTCCTTACCAAATGGCAGTTATGATGAGGCATACAATGTTGCTTATGATGCTGGGTCATTTTACGGGGACAGTATGTGGAGAACATCCCCTTCAGAATTAGAGGATTCCGGCTCTCTTGGCTTTGGCATTGACCATGCTGTTTCAGGCTTAATGCGCAAAAGCTCTGGCAGCCACATTGGAGCTTATGCTGTTGCCAACACTCAACCAAATAGAGGTAGTAATGAACTTCTCTTTAATAATAGTTTTAAAGTATAAAATTAGAAAGTCCTCATTGTTTAAGGTTTTTCCACAAGATTACAACTGAAGTTTGGGATTCCTTTTCTTCCCTGTCATCCTCCATATAGTGGATGTTTCGTCCACTAGATCTTGTCAGTGACATTTGGATATTTAATGAGAGTTTGAGTATTAAGATACCATGTTGAAAAGCATCTGTTCTAAAAGCTTATGCTGTTAACTAGAGGTACAAGGGTACTTTGAAATTGAGATGTAGATAATGCACAAACCCACTATGTTCTGCTAAATCTCAACTTATTTTATTTCAAAGAACAGAGATATCAAGGATCAAACTCTAGAATATTTTGGTTATAGAGGCTCTAGTACCATGTCGAGATTGTGGGTGTCAGGAAAGAAGAAGATAGAGAATAAAGGCCATATTACCTTGTTATAATATGATGCAACTACAAAGCATCAATTCCTTTATTAGTGATGGCAGAATCCTTAGCCTACTCTTAGATATGATATTAAGTTATTAACTTTAAACATGTGCTTCAAATTGCCATTTGAAATATAAGCATTAGACTCTTGAACTTTCCTAGTGCAATGTGAACAACTATGGTATATAATAGAACATGCACTATGGAGCCATTTATACTCATGGGAATCCAAGTTGGAATTGTAGTGTTTGTGATTACCTTTATGCTTAACTTGTTATATATTCCACAAAAAACTGAACTCTTTTTTTTTTTTCTTGCTTCAGGAATTGTTGCCTAGGAAGGTTACACCAAGAAGTTTAAAGATTTCAGTGAATTATGTCTGGTGCAGAAGGCGAATGAATTTGGAAAAGCTTAAAAATTTAGTGCTTCTAAAAAAATCCATAGAGCTTAGTTGGTTGCAAATGTTGAATAGCTTGCAAAATACATACAGCACTTAACAAAGGGCTTGAGTGAAACATAGGTTTTTTCTTTTTCTTTGGGATTTTGAGAGAGACTTGTAATCAGCATTCAGCAGCAGGTTATGGAGTTTGTCAAGAATGTTCATATGGCAGTCACAGAGCAGCACACACAAAAAAAACAAACAGGCCTACTTTACCATTATTGCATAGTGTCTTTCTATTTCTTTCTCTTTTTTCAGTGTGATGATCTCTCACAGTTTATAAGAGATACAGGGTTGATTTGTCTGTGGATTACTGAATTTTATTATCAAGGGATTTTCATCTGAGTTCACTTAATAATAATTGATTCATCTACTACCCATTTTTTTTTTAAATCTTGGATATTTTTACCTTGAGTCTTTCCATACTTAGACAACAATCCTTTTTCAGTAATGTAAGCTTCATTTCATTATGCTTTTGAAACCAAGTACAAACTATTTGAATAGAAGTTTTGTTTGTAGTTTTGATAATTATACAAGTTCATTAAAAGATGTGTTTTTTAATCACTTTGCACAACACCTAGGGCAACCTACCTTTGTCAGTTATATTTCTCCAGAATTTTAATAATTTTCAAATCAAATGTGTGTCTTAATCCAATGGCTAAAGTTATAAATAAATAACAAAATTTTTATTGTTAGTCTCTTTAAACACTTTAAGCAAATAATGTTATATTGTTTGTTAAGAAAATTTTCAAGTGTACCGGTGTTTCGTTGATTTTAATTATAAAAAGTATATATAATATATATAATTAAGATCAATGGTTAAAAATTACTGAAACACCGGTTTACCGGTATACTTAAAAATTTTCCTATCTGTTAACTAGGTAAATTTTAATACTCTATTTTGTTATGTTTTGTATGATTGGTTAAGATTTAAAATGGTAACTTGTTAATTGGGTCAACTATATTTTAAAAAAAAAATCAAATGATTTTTTTATATTTTTTACAAAAAGAAAAACAAATAACTTAAAAGTAATAATCGTTATTTTATTTATTATCACTAATAATAGGTCATATTTTAAAAAGGGTTATACTCCTTATTTTATTCGGAACGCATTAGCATTTGCTTAGTTAATCTTATATCTTAATTACTTTATTATCTAAATATTTTTCTCTTATATAATTAAAAGTAATAATATGCTTACCAGATTTTACTTCAAGTTAATGGGTTTGAGAGGGTCAAAAGTCAAAACAAAGAAAGAAGTTAACAAATTAAGGATGGCAATGTAGAAAACGGAAGACAATTCCCATTTTCGGATGTTCCACCTCATGTCTTGAAACTTCTCATCTACGCTGCGGGGGAAATTCCTTGTCATCCCCAATTCTCATAGAAATTACCTTTTTCAATAAAAATTAATATCAATATTAACATTAACTAAATCAATTGCTATGTAAATAGTATTATTATAGTGGGTTTGTGTTTATAAATATGTTATTGGTACTCAATGCCATCAAAGTCAAGATGGCCGAGTTGGTCTAAGGCGCCAGTTTCAGGTACTGGTCCGAAAGGGCATGGGTTCGAATCCCATTCTTGACATTTTCATATTTTATTTCTGGTCTTATGTTATTATACACAAACAACAGCTTAGGCAAACAATTAGAGTTTGGGAATTTGATTTCACCAACAAATCCACAACAACGTTGCTTCGTGTGAAGTTCATGTAATGAGTTAGTGTCTGCCTCATTATTTATTTTTGTAGTGCATTTAAAGAAAATGTCGAATGAAATTTATATATTCATCTAACTACTCTCAATTATCACTACACCTGAATTTCACTCTTGCTTTTTATTGTAGGTGGATGCATGATATCCTGAAATTTATCCTAATTATACATAGCACAATTAATTAGTACATTCTTTATTGTTAAGTTTTTACATTTATTCATTTAATTCATAATATAGTTTGTTCCGTTCATGCTTTTGCTACTTGAATAAAATTTTGTAGAGGAAATGATTTTTTTTCCCTTCTTTCTTTTTTTAATTTTATTTATTTTTTTTAATAAATTATATCCATAACATGAAGGACAATCTTGTAAAATAGGTACTTTGCCTCTAGTCCTCTACAAATTAGGGGTTGGTTTATTCCATTTAGACTTGTCATTTAAAATAAAAGTTCGGTTTATCTAAGAGATGTCAGCTGAGCTAAAATGACCAATTCCGTTTGTTTTTTATCTAATAAGAAATTTTTTAATTAAAAAAAACTAAAGAAAGTTAATTTTTGAATTAATTTTGAGCCAATTCTTTTCCTTTTTAAATACATTAATGAATTGGAGCTTGAGATATTTTAGTTAGAACTTAAGATATTTAACTGGGATTATTAAAAAAGTTGTTAAAAACATTTAAAAATTTAGAAGAAAATAAAAAGAAAGAAAAATTTAAACAGGTTAAATAGGACAATCCATTTATTTTACGAGACAATTTATTTATTTTACAAATTAATTAAATTGAGTTCGTTTTTTTTTTTTTGGTCGGTGGATTGAACAACCCCTAATTTTAGGTACTCCAATAGATTGGACAACTTTCAATTCTAGGTACACAATACACACCCACACACTCCTCATATACTTACCAATTTTTTCTTCTTGGTTATAGCTGATAGGACTCGAACCTGACACCTTTGAGATGGGGAGGGAGCAGAATGCTGTGTGAGTTATGGCTCATTGGCAAATTGAGTTCGTTAAACACCATGTTCACAAATTTTTTTTGAACCGAAAACTAACTCATTAAAAATGTTAAATGAACCAGCTCAAGACTCGGCCCATTTAACATACTACTAATTTATTGAGACAACACACACTTTTATTCTGACCAAAAAAAAAAAAAAACAACACACACACACTTTTATTGCATATCTTCTCTTAAATCTCATTTTAATTTACTCCACCACACCTTAGCTTTCCTTTTAAAACTCAATCATGATCAAATTAATCCTTAACATTAGTTAAAGCTTGACTCTGGATTAAGTCTAATTAAACATGACAATCACGAGAATTTATTTCTAGACTTGTAGTCAAATTAATACCTTTTACAGTATCTTTAATTTTTTTTTCTTTCCCTCTAAATTCTCCTCACACCTAATCTTATCCTCATTCTAACAAGCCAAAACTAGTTCAAATTTACTGAGCATATATTTAAATTAAATAAATTTTAAATATTCAAACAAATATATTATTATTCGCCATTAATCTAATGAAAATTTAATCAAAGAAAGGATAAATTTACCTAAATTAAAAAAAAAAATTGAAAATAGAGGTACGTTACGTAAATAGGTATAAAGAAACTACTGTCTAACTCTTTATTCGGGGAATAAAGAGATTAATTATCATTATTGTACAAAGAAACTTTAAGAAAGATTAGCTTTGTTTTGGAATAGTAAATAAGCTCCTGGAGATATAAAAGGTTCCTGCGAATATTTTAGCAGTGTTCCTATATATATATATATATATATATATATATATATATATATGTAGTTAGACAGTAGTTCTCTTTTGGCCTTAGCACTTGCCATTATTATTTGATTGATGTGTCTCTATAATATTCTTAGATATATTTAGCAAAAATAAAGAATTTTGTTTTGTTGTCAAACCTAGATTATTCTTACGTTAATTATGGGATAAGTAACGGGTGGTGAAGCAAGTAAGTTCAATGAAAGCTTCTTAAATCTTAATTAATAAGATAAGAAATATGTTTTTTTAGGCCAACAGGTAGAAGTTGATATCACCATCATCATAATTATAATAAATATGGTTTCTAGGGCATATGCCCGTTGGCCGGCAGTTAAATTTTTGTTAAAAATCTACATATTCGAATTTTCAATTTTTCCACTATATGTTTTTAGGGGAGTCAAACACTACGAAAAAAAACATTAATTACAGTCGGATTAATATGTTCATTATAGAAGAAAATTGTGTGCTTCTACAATGACTTGAATTCAAATGTCTTTTTTTTTTTGTCAGCCGGTTCCTAAAACAAAAGGTCCATGGAGGGACATTTGTCAGTTGCAGATAAGAGAACAACAAGCGAGAAATAAGATGGTCAGAGGGTTATCATTAGAGCTAAGAGATGGTAGAAGAATTCGTTTCTGAAAAGATAATTGGCTATCATGTGGTGTGTTGCAGGATGTATTTCCAAGTCTTTTCTCGGTTTCAAACCAAATCAGATCTGTAATAGAAGACTGTGGGTTTTGGGATGGTTGGAGTGGATATGGAACTTTCATTGGAGAAGGGTACTATTCCAATGGGAGTTAGAATTAGTTAACCAACTTCATGGAGTTCTACAATATGTCAGGTTAACAAGTGAGAGGGAGTACAGAATAGTATGGAAATTTGATAGATCAAGAGTTTATTCTACTAACTCATTTGTGTAGGTTTTGTAAGCTGAGACTCTCCCGGAGGATATTATGAGTTATAGTTTCACTAGATCTATATGGAGAGGACTAGTACCACCAAGAATTGAGCTATTCACCTGGTTTGTGTTAGTTGGTAGGGTCAATACTAAGGAAGATTGATTAGATTGGGCATTATTGATCATAGGGATAAGATTTGTGTTTTATGTAAAAAAGAAACTGAGAATGATTTTTACTTATTCATTGGCTGTGAGTTCACATGGCAGGTGTGGTGTGCTTGGTTATACGCCTATAATAAACTTTGGTCTATTCCAGGAACCATTAAGCAACACTTTGAGAGTTGGACAGGAGCTCTTGTTAGAAAAGACGAACGTAACAAGTGGCTGATTAGCTTTTTTGCTATCATTTGGCATACGTGGTTGGAAAGGAATGCCAAGATTTTTAAGAATCAAGAAACAGGCATTGCGGAAGTTATCACCAAGTCGATTAAAATCTACAAAGAGTGGGTTGACTTTGTTCCGTCTAGTTGTTGATGGCAATGACGGAGATAACTATGGTTTCTATTTTAGTGTTTGTATTGTAATTCTGAACTTTCTAAATGTTCCACCTTACTGTGTTAAGTTTTTTGTTTCAAAAAAATAAAATAAATTCACCGCTAAATAAATTTTCGTCTGACACTAATTACCGATAAATTTTTTGTCGGAGTTTTCAATAGATTGTCGAGTCTGAGTTGATGATTACCGTCAGATTAATCTGACAATAACTTTGGCGCTATTTCGCTTGACATGGTGCCAAAATTTGCCGTCAGATGAAGCTTTTTAATTTTAATTTTTTTTGGCACAATTTAGCCACAACTAACAGTCAAATCAAATTAACTCCTGTTAACAAAATTATTATCAGAAATATAAAATTAGCATAAATCAAAAAATTATTTTATTAAAAATAAATGGTATGAATACAATAAAATGTCATAGAAGTAGAGTACTGTACCCTAAACAAACAAAAATGTATAAAACCCTAACCCCTACAGATCTTGATAATCGTCGTCGTCGTCAGCGGCGTTGTGGTTCCCCTGCTGAGACGACGGAGTGGGTGCTATCGTCGGTGCCCCACCAGCAGCGTCACTGCTCAAACCAGCAATGTCGCTACCTCCAGCGTGCATCTACTGGCTGTACTCCTCTATCTGCTGTTGCCTGTCGCAACCGACCAAGCTGCTTTAGCTTCTCCATCAGGTCCGAGCTGACGGCAACGCGTGCAAGAATCTCTTGATACCTCTGCTCAGACTGCTCCTACTGGTGGTGAAGCTCTTGTGTTAGCTTCTGCACCTCTTCCCTCAGGTCGACAACTTTCTAGGGATTAGCAGGGCTGGTGGCAGAGGCAGAGGTAGGGGAAGCTGCCAACGCGGACGAGCAGAGGCCACTGGCAAAGAACAAGCCCAACTTGAAGCGGCAATTCTTGTGAGGTTCAGAGGTTGTCTCACACCAAATATTGTCGGGATCCACGACTGAGATCTCGGAGCCGGCTTCGTCGGCTCCACTAGACGGCTGAGATTGCTAGGTCACGGCCTCCAACCTCTGTTGATACTCCTCCTGCGTCATACACGTTAGGTATGATTAGGATAATACTTAAATAATTGACATTAAACTAAATAAAGTTAAAATTTAGAATTAATTTAAACTCATGTAATGGGCCGCTGACCACTCGTTAGCAAATCTCTCCTTGTTTGCCTTCAAAATATGGGTATACTTGAAGGTCTCCGCCAGTGTCACCTCACGATCCAATGACTTAGACTACAAATTAATATATCAACTAAACAATAAAATAAACGAACAAGTTAAACAATGACAGACAAATATATATGAAGCAGGAAATCTTAATTCTAATTTCGAAAACATAATTTTAATTTTTTCAATTTCATTGAAAATCTTATAAAAATTTCGACAGAGTCTCCCCTGAAATTTGGATTTAGCCATCCTTGAAGAGTTCCATCCAAACCAAATATCCATCATTATTTTCACAGTCAAGCATTTTTCAAATAATTTCTTCAGCAGAAATCAGCAAACAGTTCAATAATCCAATATTTTCTAGCAATCTCAAAACCTAATCTAACATATTCTTACCTATCATAACCACCTAAAATCCACTAAAACTGAAAATTAAATTAATAAACTCTACTAACTACTTTAGTAACTTGATAATCAAAAAAGGAAATTAAACTGACGAAGCAGTTCTATATCAGCTCAGTTCAGTTCATACAGGACTATATAAGTATATATCAACATAACAAGTAACTTATAAAATAATTGAACAAATGAAAAAACTAATTCAAGTAACTACCATAACATAAAACAATGTCAAGATTCTTACCAATCTCGTCTTTATCTTCATGAAGGTCCTTGACCCACCCGTATACCTAGACGACCTGGGCGAAGCCCTATTGGCGATGTTCGTCAGACGGCGACGCTTGAACCCCTCGTTATCTCTAAATTGAGCCTCCAGTTTACTCTTGATATTTGGAAGGATCTACAATATCAAGTGGTCTTTTCCGTGACGAACATTGCTTATCATTTGCTGAAAACATCTGGCTGTCCAGTGGTCATATATCTTCTGAATCATGAGGTTATGCTCTGCATCTCATATGAATTTTAACTGCACAAAGTGATTCACCAACATTAGTTAGTTGGAATAAAATACAGTTCAAATACAGTAAATTAATTCTAACCAAATTGGGTTCTTACCGCCTACTTCTGAAACCAGCGCTTTCTAGTCTCAGTCGGGATCTGTGTGTAGCTCGTGTAAGAACCGGAGTTTTTCACGTAAAATCGTGTTAATAAAATAATAATTTTAGTGCCGGAATGGATTCAAAATTTAGAAGTTTTAATTTGAAAATTTAAAGGTGAAATTTGATTTCAGTGAATTTTTCTAAGTTGGAAAATGTACCTTTTTCAAAAGATTTTTATAAAAATACGTACTGGCGCTTAAGCTGGCAGTACCAGCTCTAGTATATCCAGTATCACGTATTTTGGGAAAATAAGATTTTTAAAATTGATTTATTATTTTGAAAGGACAAAAATAATTTAGAATCGAAATCTGGACGCTAAACTTAAAAGTTTTGGCCCAAAGTGGGCCAAACGGGTTAAAAACGCTAACGGGTTGGACCGGACCCAACATATATAAGCTCATTAAATGAGCTTTTCAGCTCATTTCCACCCAACTAAGAGAGAGAGGCGCGGTTTGAGATGAGAGGAGAGGGGGAGGGGGGATGTCACTATTCACCTCCACTTTCCGGGAGCCATAACTTGAGCTACGGAAATCCGATTGACGAGTCGTTTGCGGCCACGCGAAGCTCTCGTCGAGCTTTTCATTTCTATCTAAGAAAATCTTCTAAGATCTTGAAGCCCATACTTCAGTTTCCTGCCCTAACTTTCTACGTTTTTGGAGTTTGGTTTTTGAGTAGATTTTGTGATTTTGCTTGTTTAGGTGATCTCTAGTAGCAGGTAATTGTTGGATTTTACCCCTAATCTCGTTGGGTAAGGTATGGTTTCACTAAACCCTTGTGTTTAGTTTTTTTTTAAGCCATAGGTTTCATGTTTGTATATTATGTGATGTTAGATTGAGTTTTGGTATTTGTTGGAGTTGGTTGAGGCTTTGGATCGAGCTTGGTAGCTTCGTTTTGGTGTTTGGTGCGTTTGGAAATCAGCCAAGGTATAGTTTCGGTTTTTTTTATGTAATATGTAATGTTTTTGGACACTTAGACTAGTTGACCTTAAGATAGGATTGAATGTTTGGATGTATGATTAATTGTATGCAAATTTGATGCTTGATGATAAGTTGTATGGATGTGGATGATGAGTGTTGTGATTTATTTGTTGTTGATGAGGGATTGATGATGTTGATAACGATTGCTAATATTGAGGTTATTTGATGACTATTGTTGAAGGATGTGAGTTTTATGAGGATTTGTAGTGATTGTTGATGTTGTTGATGGTTGATGATGATTATGAGTGTTTATGATGGTTTTGGATGTTGATGATGATTTTGACTATTGGTTATTGTGGTTCATGTTGAAAGTAAATAAGTGAGGTGGTTTGATGAATTGAATGGATTGATTGATGATAATAGAATGAAAGAATTGATATTTGTAGCATCGATTATTGTTGAGAATTTGAATGGTGGTATTAAGGAAATTGGATATGATGTTAGGTTGAATTTAGAGTTGGATGAGGTGAGTATTAAATGGTTTATATGATTGAATGGTTGATGGGGTCGAGAAATATTTGGTATGGATTCTTGAGTGAGTCTAGTATTTTTGGGTTGTGAATAATTGGTTTTGAATTGAGAGATTTGGTGAATTTGAGTTTTAAGGTTTTTGGTAAAAATAGATTTTTGGTGAACTTTGACGGATCATAACTTGAGCCCCAGTTTTCAAAATTTGTTGAAAATTGTTCATAATTAAAGTTCATTGAAAAATCTTCAAATTAATATAAAGTTTATAAAATTTGGACTTTTGAAAAGGGAGTTATGATCATTCAAAGTTTGGTGTCAAAATTTGAAATTCTGCAATATTGCAGAATTTTGTGATTTCTGGTATGTGCGCACGCACAGCCTTGTGTGTACGCACAAGCGGGGGAAGGCTTGCTGGTGAGAGCGCTAGCACGACCTGTGTGCGCAAATATCCAATGAAGTTTTACAACCTGTGCGCACGCACACGTTGGGGAGGTCAATCTATTGGGGACGCTAGCACGCCTTGTGCGAGTGAACAGAATTACAAATTTTGGTACCTGTGTTACACACACCCCTATGCGTACGCACACGTTTTGAAAATCTCTTTGGGCATGCGCACGTACACCCTTGTGCGTACGCACATGCCCTGTTTTTCAACTAAAATATTGTTTTTAACTATTTCACCTTCCCAACAAGCTTGTAAACTTCTGTGACATCTATTTAAGACTTTTTGGCTTGTTTTTAGATGTTAAACATAGAGAATGTCTTGGGTAGAATTATTTGGGTTTTACTTTGAAAAGTTAGCAAACGGAGGTTTAGGTTTCTGGTGTACTGAGGATGGGTTTGGTGGAGTGAGAAAGGAGAATGGTACTGGAATTGAGAAAATGATGAACTAATGAGTTCGGAATGGAATTAAGAACTGATGATGGTTATTATGAGCTTGAGGGATATTGAAGGAAAGTGTGCCAGGCACTATATCCTTGGAATGTTGAGAATTGATAATTGAAAGAGATTTAAGACGAGAAATGGTGATGACTGGTGATGATTTGAGGTTGATAAATTTGTTGAATATTGAGAGTGTGCAGGGCCTATATCCCTGGCGTAGCAGATTTTTCTGCTGCATGAGTAAATGTTGTTGAGAGTGTGCAGGGCCTATATCCATGGCGTAGCAGATTTCTCTGCTGCATGAGTAGATGTTGTTGAGAGTGTGCATGGCCTATATCCCTGGCGTGGCAGATTTTTCTGCTGCATGATTTGTTGTTGTTATTTCCTTTTCTGCTGCATGAAGTGTGCGGGGCCTATATCCCTGGCGTAGTAGACTCCTTACTACATGAGTGTGCAGGGCACTATATCTTTGGCGTAGCAGATTCGCTGCTGCATGAGTGTGCAGGGCACTATATCCCTGGCGTGGCAGAAAAGGCTACATCCGGAAGGATGTGTCGGGTTGGCATTTACGGACCGACAAGTGATATCACAAGCCAATAGGATAGGCATTCATCATATGCATCTCTTATATGCTTGTTTGCTTTGATTACTTGGGTTTGTCTAATTGTATAATATGCATACTTGCTTCTTGAATTACTTGTTATATATGATTACTACCTGTGTTTTACTTGCTTGCATTATTTGTGATTTGTCTGGTGTTGAGGAGGTTAGGTAGGTGGTGGCGATGAGATCATACGGAGATTAGGTTGGTGAAGGCTGTGGGATACAGCGGTGTGACTAGTTTTAGTTAGAAATTCCCTAAGTTTAGATAACCCTGTTTAATGTTTATGACATAAGTTATTTATTTTATTCTAAGCTTGAATATCCGTATGCAATGTGAAGCTCTAGGATTGCCTTCGGCGTCCCGAAGCCTTATATCTTACATTATTGGGCACTGTTACCATACTGAGAACCTCCGGTTCTAATTCCATACTTTGTTGTTGTTTTTCAGATGCAGGTCGTAATTCACCTCGGTAAAATTACTGATATGGTGACAAAGCGGAGTATGGTTCCTCTTTGGTTTATTTCTATTTTACTTTATTGTAGTTACTCTCACATCTCTTTGTATATTTATCTTTATGGCCTTAGAGGCTTACTTGAGAGATAAGTTGTATACACTGTTTTAACTCCAAAACTCTGTATTTTTTTGTTTGTAACTAGTCGGCTTAAACTCCGCAAGCTACGGCTAGTTCCCTATGATTACTATACTCTTATATCTATATATGTTCTATTCTCTTGCATCTATACCTTGTGTCTTGTGCGTTAGCTTCGTGTGAACGTTTCACGCTTTTGTAATTCTGTTATTGAGCTTAATCCTTCATCAGGCTTCTAGGATATATTATTTCCTTCTATATAAATATGTATAAGCCTTAGAATTGTCATAACCTTTGATTAACCTTTGCTTCACGACTAGAGGTAAGGCTTAGGGTAATTAGGGTGTTACAGCTCGGCCACGGGTGGTCGTATATGGACTTAATAACCTCGGATATCTCTTGTGTACAAGTATTGGTGTTCGGTGCAAGTCTGTCAGAAAACAAATCGCACATTAGCAAACATATAAGATAAACAAACTCAAGATAAACAAACTTAATATAAACAAACTTAAGATAAACAAACTTAATATTAAAAAAATGAACTCACGACTGCATGCCATCGAGACAAATCCTCAGTTGGATGACGAGCGGTGGTAGAGGAGCATCCTGCTCGGGGGCATTGAAAGTATCATCCACTGAAGGCTCTATTGACGTCGTCACTACATCTGCAGGGAGCGTAGCAGAAGGAAGCACCCAGTTCAGATTTGCGACCCTGATAAATTGCTGGTCCGATGGACCCGCTTGTGACATCACAGGGATCGAGAGGGTAGCCAGGGTAGAGGGCGATGACTGGGTAGCCCTAGAAGATTCGGTGGAAGCCCGCCCTCTACCATGACCATGTGTCCCACTCGACCTACTTCTGCTGCCTGTCGTCGTGTCTGTACAGCGAATATTAATAACATATTAATAACATAACAAATACCAATAAATAATAACATAAGAAGAAACTCAAGAAATAACAAATAATTCAAAAAGTGGTTTAGTTTAGTAAATTAAAAAAAAAAAGAAAATTACATAGTGTTTAGTTTCAAAATAATTAAATTATACTTTAAAGTATTCTAACTTTATTCTATCTTATTTTCTTTTCAAAGTATTCTAACTTTCATAGTATTCTAACAAAGCATTCTAACTCTCAAAACATTCTAACTTTGTTAACAATTTTTTAAAATATTCTAACTTTCAAAGCATTATAATAATCCAAAAAATTTGAAATGCAAACCCAAAAAAAGCACAAAATAACATGATAAAACATCACTAGTAATGCATATGGAAAAATGCTACAATTAATCAGCATAAACCAGCACTTTCAGTAGCAGCATGAATCAGCAAAATAAGCATTAAAATAGTAATTTTCTAACAAAGCAATAACAATCAGTGAATCATCAAAACAGTTAAGCATTGCTCAAACAAATTCAGTAACAATTCTTCAGCCAAATTAATAGTAAAAGGCAGAATTAATGATTCAGACCAATTCAAATAATCCCAGCAACAAGAATCGACAATCTCAGATAATAATTCCAAACACATTGAGCAGAGATCAGAACCTATCAATCTAACTAAATTATCCTAACCTAACCTCCTAAAATCAACTACAATAGAAATTAATCTACCTAAACTAATTACTAAAAATTAACTAACTAAATGAAATTAAGATTAACTAAACAGAAATTAAACAACGTATAAAATAAATTTAATGAAAATCCCTAACCACCTAAAATCAACTAAAATAGAAATTAATCTAATTAAACTAATTACTAAAAATCAACTAACTAAATAAAATTAAGATTAACTAAGTAGAAATTAAACAGATTAAAAAACAGATTAAATAAAAACCTGGAATGCAAAGCAACTAGAAGAGATAAGACATAAATGGGCGATTCGAGCTCCGACGGCGTTTTTAGCAGTGACAGGACAGCAGTGGTGGGAACAGAAAACAAAGAAGGGGCGTTTCGAGCAGTGGCAGTGGCGGTCTTTGCAGCGATGGCAGGGCAGGGCAGCAGTGGCAGCAGAGGCGGTTGGAGCAGCGGCGACGGTTGCCTTTGCAGCGACGCAGGGGCTAGAGAGAGACTGAGAGGCGAGAGATTAAAGAGAGAGAGAGAGAGAGAGAGAGAGATTAGACAGAGAAACCAATTTTGAAATGAAGGGGAAGAGGGTTCACGGTTCGAATTTAGGGCATGGTTATCGTCGAATTTACTGACGATAACGTGGTGCGTGTAACCAAAACGCAACGTTTCACTGAATAAGGTTCAGCATCGGATTTACTCGTCGGTAAATCCGACGGTAGCTACCACGCCAAAATTAATTTTTTTCCTCAAAATTTTACCGTTGACGTTACCGTCGGAACATCAACTCTGACGATAATATTTTATGGTGACAAATTTATTGTCAAATCTGACGATAATTCCAACTATTCTCAATGTTTTTTTTTTTGTAGTGAAAGTTTTAACGTATCAACATAAAACCACTTATGAAATTATTTTACATTATCATCTTATGATAATGACTTGTTAATTAAATATAATTACCTGAGGATAGATGATAATGACTTGTTAATTAAATATAATTACCTGAGGATACTTCTTGTCATCCTTTGGATTTGAAGAACTGGTTCTTGTATCATAGTAGAGAGCATCCGTTCAAGTTCTTTTTGGGACTTTGGTGGATATGGCGAGTGATGCGTGAGCATCTTTCCTATCTTTTCCTAGTGAATTTGCATCTAATTTGTTGAGTTTAATTAAGAATTAATTATATTTTAGCCACTATGGATGCTATTTTGAGTTTTGTGCAATACTGTTTATTTTATGTAGCATTCGGCTGGATTTGATGGAGTTTCTGCAGCACAAGAATCAAAGGAGATGGCAGCGAGGAGCGACGCGTACGCGTGACTGACGCGTACGCGTTATTTGAAGATTTGCTTAGCGACGCGTGCGCGTGACCGACGCGTCCGCGTGACTCGTAGAAAAGACCATCGACGCGTACGCGTGACTGACGCGTACGCTTGACATGCGCCACGTGCAGGAAACGCAGAAAAACGCTGGGAGCGATTTCTGGGCTGTTTTAACCCAGTTTTTAGCCCAGAAAATACAGATTAGAAGCTGCAGAATGGACGAAACAAGTGATCCCCATCCATCCATTGAAGACTTGATTATTTAAATTAATTCAAATTTAAATTCAAATTTGAATTCTAGAAAAAGATATTATTTTAATTTTAAAAATTAGATTTTAAATTTATTAGGATTAGTTATAAAAGGGAGAAACTTTCCTTCCTTTGGAGAGATCCTGGGGAGGATCCCATTCCATCCCAATTTACAATCCGTATTTTCTCTGAACCATGAGCAACTAAACCTCCACTGTTAAGGTTAGGAGCTCTGTCTATTGTATGGATTGATACTATTATTTTTCTATTTTAATTCATGTTTTGATTTATATTTAAGAATTGTTTTCGTTCTTTATTTTATGAATTTGGGTGGAACGGAAGTATGACCCTCTTTCTAAATGCGTTCTTGTATAACTTGGAAAAGCTCTTTACTTGAACAACAGCTTGAAAACATATTCTCCTAAATTTCTAATTTATCTGGATTTAATAGGATACGTGACATATAATTCTTTTATGTTTGGGTAATTAGGATTTCTGTGGCATATAACTAGAATTGAACTTCACCCCCTAATTGGAATTAATTGACCAAGGAATTGGCTGTTGATGAATTTTAGAGGAGACTAGAAAGGTCTAAGGAATTAGGGTCTAGTCACATATAGTTGCCATAAATTAGATCTTACATGATTAAAATAAAATAATAAGAAAAGTCAATCCGGAAAATAGATAACTCTGAAACCTTAACTGTTTCTTCATATTTTATTCCTCACCTATTCACCTGCCTGTCTTCAAACTCTTCTTTATTTTTTTATGCTTTTGAACTTCCAAACACTATTTTCTGTTTGTCTAACTAATCCTATCAAATACTATTGTTGCTTAATCCATCAATCCTCGTGGGATTGACCCTTACTCACGTAAGGTATTACTTGGTACGACCCGGTGCACTTGCTGGTAAGTCTGTGGTTAGAAATAACGCACCAAGTTTTTAAGGAATAATGACATCTTTAATCCTAAAGGGACGCATCATCTTATCTAATTTGGCTACCACTTCCAGCATCACCAGCATTCAACCCACAACCCTACACCCGCTCCAAGTTGGTCCAAGGCATCACCCTCTCACCCTCTTACCGTTACCCAACTCGCCGAGCACCCGAGATCCCTCAGGTAACGAACATTGGCGCCGTCTGTGGGAAACCCTGGAGCAGACATGGAGTGACTCCCCATGTCGGAGGAGCTTCACGAAGGAGGAGGGGCCTGCTTGAGCAGGGCGAGCTCGACAGCTCGCACCGGCGAACAACCACGATCCTCTATTCAGCCAAACCAACCAATCTACACCAACACCCCTGAAAGACGTCCCTTCGGAGGGACGGGAGCCAATAGCGCCAAGATTATGCAGGAGCTTGGACACAGAGTACAAAACCTTGAAAGAGAGCTGGCTGCGAGGAGTCGACCCCACAGAGACGTCAGTCGATCCTACACCCGCTCCCCCTCCCGAAGATACGAGAGCCGAGAAAGGAGTTCGACGAAGCACGAAGACGAAGCGTATACGCAGCCGACCTCCCAGTCTATCCGAGGTAGGTCCGAAAGCCACGGGGAGTCCCAAAAGGGAACAGCCAGGAAACGACTGGAACCCATTATCATGGGAGCCACTCCTTTCCACCCCTCGATCCTCAAGGTCCGGCTTTCGAGAAATTTCGACAAGCCGACGGACATGAGGTACGATGGGACTAAGGACCCCCAGGAACACCTCATGGAATTTGAAGCAAGAATGAATCTGGAAGGGGTAGGCGATGTGGTCAGCAGCCGAGCATTCCCTGTGACACTGGCTGGCCCAGCAATCCGATGGTTTAATGCACTCCCACAAGGATCCATCACGACCTTCACGAACATCTCCCAAAGCTTCCTAGCTCGGTTCACGACGCGCATAGCCAAGGTAAAATACCCGATCAACTTGCTAGGAGTTACCCAAAAACTCGGAGAGCCGACCAAGAAGTTCCTAGACAGATTCAATGATGAATGTTTAGAAATTGATGGCCTCACCGACTCAGTTGCCAGTCTCTGCCTAACGAACGGCTTGCTAAACTAGGACTTTAGAAAACACCTCACTACCAAGCCCGTCTAGACCATGCAGGAAATTCAAAGCGTGGCTAAAGAATACATCAACGATGAGGAGGTAAGCCAGGTCGTGGCAGCCAACAAACGGTAGCCCTCAAACCCTTTGGCACGGCAGGCCCCTCAGGTCGACAGGTACAAGGAAGCTCCCAGGGACGGAACCTCGGCAAAACAATCAAAACAACTCCCACGAATAGGTAGATTCACAAACTACACGCCACTCACAGTGCCCATAGTGGAGGTCTACCAGCAGATCGCAGACAAGGGAATCCTGTCCAGACCTAGACCATTGAAAGAGAGATCAGGAGGAAACAAAAGCCTTTACTGTGATTACCATAAGGGGTTTGGTCACAAAACCCAGGACTGCTTTGATATCAAAGACGCTTTAGAGCAAGCTATCAGGGAAGGAAAGCTGAACGAGTTCTCCCGACTCATCTGAGAACCAAGGAGGCGAGAGTGAGAACACTCCTAGGAGAACCGCAGCCGAACTGTCAAACCAAGGCAAGAGCCCGCAGGGAACGCCGACAACCCCCCAACTTTCGTGGCAACATCGTGGTCAGACGAGATAACCCTCCTAAGTCCAGATCGGCAGCAAAAAAGGATACTCGGATCCTATCTATCTCAATGGGAGGCCCCGCCATTCCTAGCAGGGGATCTCCCATGATATCTTTCGGTCCAGAAGACCAATGGTTTCATGATCTTCCCAACCCCCCATGGTAATCACAACAATGGTAGGAATAGGCTTAGTCAAGCGAATCCTCGTCGACACCGGGGCCGACTCCAATATCCTGTTTAGGAATGTATTCGACGCCATGGGACTCAAGGAATCCAACCTCAAGGGCCACCAGCACGGGGTCATGGGACTAGGCGACAACTATATAAAACCCGACGGGACAATCTCCCTCCCAATCTGCCTAGGAACCGGAGACACCAGGAGGTCGGTTATGGCGGACTTCGTAGTCCTCAAAGACTCCACAGCCTACAACATCATTCTAGGGAGAAAGACCATCAATGAGTTCTCAGCCGTGATATGTACTAAATTCCTAATGATGAAGTTCGTAATGGACAAGGGAACCATTGGCTCCATTGGGGGGGGGGACTTAGAAGCGGTGGTCGCCTGCGACAACGCCAGTCTCTCTCTAAGGAAAGAGTCTAAGAAGGCAGCCGGCGTGTTCTTGGCAGACCTGGACGTAAGGATGGAGGACAAGCCAAGGCCGAAACCAGAAGGGGACATGGAGAAGTTCCAGATAGGAAAGTCGGCATAGCAGTTTACCTTCGTAAACAAGAACCTACCTCATAAACTCAAGGTCCCCCTCATGGAGGTTGTAAGGGCGAACGGCGATCTCTTCGTATGGACACCATCAGACATGCCAGGCTTGGATCCCGAAGTCATGTCTCACCGACTAGCCGTTAAACCGGACGCCAAGCCAGTAGCCCAACGGCGAAGAAAGATGTCCCAAGAAAGGGCCGACGAGGTGGCCAAGCAAACAGCTGGGCTACTAGAAGCCGGATTCATCAAAGAGCTCGAGTACTCGACGTGGCTGTCCAATGTCGTCCTCGTCAAAAAAGCCAGCGGGAGGTGGAGAATGTGTGTCGACTACTCCGATTTGAACAAAGCATGCCCTAAAGACTCCTTCCTCCTCCCCAATATTGACACCTTGGTGGATTCGGCAGCAGGATATCGCTTCCTCAGCTTCATGGACGTGTACTCCGGCTATAACCAGATCCCGATGCACCGACCTGATGAAGACAAAACGGCGTTCATAACGCCAGGAGGCACCTATTGCTACAAGGTAATGCCATTCGGACTGAAGAACGCAGGAGCCACCTACCAAAGGCTAATGAACAAGGTCTTCCACGACCTCATCGGCAAAACGGTAGAAGTTTACGTCGACGACATCCTGATGAAGACAGCAGAACCGAACAACCTTATAGATGACCTCCAAGCCGTCTTCAAGGCAATAAGAAAATTCAAGATGAGGCTCAACCCACTCAAATGCGCATTTGCCATGGAAGTAGGGAAATTCCTAGGCTTCATAATAACGCAAAGAGGGGTAGAGGCCAACCCAGACAAGTACGAAGCCGTCCTCAAGATGACAAGCCCAGGATGCATCAAAGACGTGCAACGACTCACCGGGAAACTTACGGCTTTGTCCCGATTCGTCAGAGCCTCAGCAGAAAAGGCAATCCCATTCTTCAATCTAATGAAGAAAGGGATCACCTTCGAGTGGACCCCGGCGTGCGAATAGGCATTCACCCATTTTAAAAAGATACTCTCAGAACCTCCCGTGCTCAGTAAACCAAGAGAAGGAGAACCTCTGTACCTATACCTGGCGGTAACCACACAAGCCATGGCAGCAGTCCTTGTCCGAGAAGAAGACAAGACTCAGCACCCAATATACTTCATCAGCAAGGTACTCCAAGGAGCGGAGCTGAAGTACACCAAGCTAGAAAAATTGACTTACACCCTATTAACCTCGTCCAGAAGGCTAAAGCAATACTTCCAAGGGCACGTAATCATCCTAAGAACCGACCAGGCTATATGATAAGTCCTCCATAAACCTGACCTTGCGGGGAGAATGATGGCATGGGCAGTAGAGCTGTCTCAGTATGACTTGCAGTACGAACCCATCCAGGCAATTAAAGCCCAAGCAATGGCCGACTTCCTGGTAAAAGTCACGTGGGAAACAGCCGACATACTGAGCACGCGGTGGAAGCTCCACATTGACGGAGCATCCAACCAAACATTCAGAGGAGCCGGAATCATCCTCGAGAACTCGGCAGGAGTAGCTTACGAACAGTCGATCAAGTTCGATTTCTCAGTCTCCAACAACCAAGCAGAGTACGAAGCATTGATAGGAGGACTAATCCTAGCCAGAGAAGTTGGAGCATCAAGGGTAGAAGTTAGCAGCGACTCCCAGGTCGTCACCTCCTAGGTAAACGGCAGCTACCAGGCCAGGGACACACTACTACAAAAATACCTAGAGAAGGTAAAAGAGCTATGCAAAAGCTTTGAGGAAGTAGTGATCCAGAATGTCCCTAGAGAAAGAAACGCCCGAGCAGACCTCCTTTCCAAGCTTGCGAGCACCAAACCCGGAACGGGAAACAGGTCTCTAATCCAAGGGCTGGCAACTGAACCAGCAATCATCTTGTGCACAACCCAAACGCCAAGCCCCCCTCATGGATAGGCCCTATCATCCGATACTTGGAACACGACGAAGCCCCTGAGAACGAGAAAGAAGCACAAGCCACCAGGAGGGAAGCCCTCAAATATGTGATCATACAAGGACAGCTATACAAGCGAGGGCTCCACCAAGCACTACTCAAGTGCCTACTTCCCGACCAAACGGACTACGTCCTAAGCAAAGTCCATGAGGGGTGTTGTGGCCACCATATCGGGGGAATGTCGTTAGCAAGAAAGATTGTCCGGGCAGGATATTATTGGCCTACAATGATGTCGGATGCTCAGGAGTTCGTCAAAAAATGCAAAAAATGCCAAGAAAACGCCATCTTCCATAAAGCCCCACCCGAAGAACTCAGTTTGATAATGGCTCCACGACCTTTCGCCCAATAGGGAGTCGACCTCTTAGGGCCATTCCCACCCGGGCCAGGACAAGTGAAATACTTAATAGTAGCCATAGACTACTATACCAAATGGGTGGAAGCTGAACCGCTAGCCAGCATATCTTCAGCAAATTGTCAAAAGTTCATGTGGAGGCAAGTAGTTATCAGATTCGGAATCCCAGAATCCATCATATCGGATAATGGGATGCAGTTCACCGACAAGAAGTTCAAAGAATTCCTCTCAGAATTAGGAATCAAGCAAAAGTTCTTCTCAGTCGAACATCCCCAAAGCAACGGCCAGATAAAAGCAGCCAACAAAGTTATATTAAAAGGGCTAAAGAAACGACTTGAAGGGAAGAAGGGCTCATGGGCAGATGAACTAGCCTCAGTCTTATGATCTTACAGAACCTCCCCCCAATCATCTACCGAAAAAATCCCCTTCCGATTCACATACGGGGTCGACACAGTCATCCCAGTCGAAATAGGGGAGCTGAGTCTAAGGTTACTCCTTGGAGGAGGAGACGAGGCAATCAAGAAGGACCTGGTTGACGAAACAAGACAGATGGCACATCTGACAGAGACAACAATCAAGCAAAAGATAGCCCTAAGGTACAACAACAAAGTTCTAAAAAGAAGCCTCGGGGAAGGCGACCTGGTCTTACGACGCAACGACATAGGACCGCCAACCCCGGGAGAAGGCAAGCTGGCCACGAACTAGGAAGGACCTTACAAGGTAAGAGAAGTCCTCGGCAAGGGTGCCTACAAGCTGGAGAGGTTGGATGGAAGCGAGGTGCCAAGGACATGGAACATGGTAAACCTAAAAAGGTTCTACTCATAAGAAGAAGCGACCACACGACCTAACGACCCTGCTCCCTCAACACTTTAATTTCCTTTCCATTTCTTTTTTCACTTCCATCTTTTAATTATAGATTACATCATTCCTTTGTTTTAAGTTCTACATATGCATATGCAGTAACTTTGTCTTTCGCAAGATATACGCCAATACAACAAAACGGCAAAACGATGAGCGGTCGACCTAACGGAAACCCAGGATTGATCACCCCTGGAACCAAAGGGACCCAAAGCTAAAATGCGGAACTTAAAAGCAACAAGCAAAAAAAAATGGTAAATACCATAAAAACGGTAAACCAAACCCCAAAAAAGGCCACGACGGCCCGGATAAGCAAAACAATAAAGCAAAGCCGCAACGGCCCGAGCAAGCAAATATCAGTACAAAACATTAAACGGCCTAAATTAAAAGTAAAATATGAGTATTCATTACAACCAAAGGCGCCACGAACGGGCCCAAAAAACAAAAGCGACAAGAACAAAAAGAAGAAAGAAAGAAAGGCTAGCCATCAAACTCAGGGCATATGGATATCCATGATCCTCCCATCCTCAACCTTCTTGAACGCCCTAATTTGGGAAAGGTCAAGGTCGGGAGCTAACACAGCCACTTGATCCTTAATCCCCTCCTCAATTAGCTTCACGGCCTCCCGAGCCCCCTTTGCGATCTCCCTATTCTTCTTCTTCAAAGCAGACACCTCCTGACGAGCAGCCTTAGCCGAGCCCTCTGACAAAGCAAGTTTCTCCTCCAAATCCTTAACCTTCTGCTCAGCAGCATCAATTTCACCACGAGAAGCATTCAAATCTTTCATCAAAGAGAGGTCCCGCTCTACCAGCCTGTTAATCTCTTTGGCATCCTCCTTCACCTTCTCCTCCTGCTCAGACAAGTTCTTCTTCAGAGACTCCTCCCGAGATCTCGAGTCCATCAAATTCTTTTGAGAGCTCCGAAGTTTTCCCTCTAAAATAAGAATATTTCCCAAGACAGGTTCCACCTTCTTGGCAATAGCGGCAGCTCGGAGAAGGCTGTGATAGATCCACCTTGTCTGGCCTGAGAGGTCGGTATCCCGGAAAAACTCCTCGGTGCCGGGGAGCAACTGGAACTCGATAAAACCCCCAACATCAAAGTTCCTTTTCATAACAGAAAGAGCCTTTCCCGAGTCCCGTTTTCTCTTCTTTGGGTTACTAATGATCTGAAGGTCATCATCACCAGACCCCAGACCCTCCTCCTTAAAGAGGACCTCCTCCTCAACATCTGGGTTCCTCGAAGTGTTCTCAGGAGGGACCTCAGCTGTCTCCACCTGTCCCAGCGACCTGACCACTAACCTCGCCAGCGACCTCCTGACCATGATCCGTCGAAGGAGTCACCGAGGAGTCCTCATCACTCCCTTGAATGAGGTTTATCAGATCAGCCATAGTAGTCTTCCCACCAGCCATGGAAACTACACACTAAAAACAAAATGTGAGCAGCAGAAAAGTGAAATACTAAGCAAAATACAAGAAAACAAAGAACTCACCAACATACGACCGACCGATCTCCCGATCCTCCATAACCATATGAGGATTAAGATTTTTCTCGCCAAAAATAGCCAACAAGATGTCGGCAATATTACACTCTTCCGAGCTCAACCAATCATAGGATATTTTGATTAAGTAATCAGACCCCGCACCAAAGCTCCAACAGGTCGGGATCCGTCTCTCTCCTTCGGTAGTGAGCCAGAAAGGTTGATGGCCCTCAACCGGTCTGACTTTAAAGAAAGTCGACTTGTAACCATGAAAGGAGTCCTCGAAGAGGCCAAAGATCCTACGACCTTGCTGAGCCCTGAAGGACATATACCCCTTTTTCGTCTTCCCCTCCCGAGAAGGGTTGGTAAGGAGGAAGAGATAGAGGAAGACATTCACGGAGGCCGGGATCTCCAAGTACTCACAGACCATCTCAAAGCAGCGAATAGCGGCCCAGCTATTCGGGTGCAGCTGCGACGGAGCAGCATCTCACCGATTTAACAAACCCATCACAAAGGGGGAAAACGGAAGGCGAACTCCCAGAGTAGTAAACATGGGCCTGTAAACCCACAACCAGTCGACCACACGAGGAGACGCCAAATTTTTATGGCATACGCGTTCCCGGTCAGCAGGAACGTAGACCTGATAGAACGCCTCCTCGGGACCCCCTCCGCACAAGAGTCCAGCCTGGCGAAGTTCTTGGAGGCTCTCTCGGGTAACCCCGGATGGGGTATCCTTCACCTCGGAAGTAACTCATGCGTAGTGGTCGACGAAGTCGGCTAGCAGCCGCTGAGCCATGTTTGGAATCACAGGACGCTCGGCCATACCTACAGCGGGGGTACCACTCAGTTAGCACGGGAGGTCGGGAATCCTAAAAACAAGAAAACCAAGCTACAAACTCCCTGAACCACCCTCTATGCACCCTTATACTAACCTAGAACCCAGTCAAAAGCTAAGAAAATACCCAGTGGCACCCCCCTCTAAAAGAAAACAAAACTAAAACAAGCAAAAACCCAGGCATGCATAAGGAGAAATGCACAAAGGGAAAGCAAGCAAGGAAAACCATAAACACAACGTACCAGAAAAAGACAAAGAAATAGACCGAAGGTTGAAACAGCGACAAAAATAGGGAGAAGATCGAAGCAGCAGCGAAAGCAGAAAAGAGAATGGAAGCAGCAGCAGTATGAGGAAATAGAAGAAGAAGAAAAGAAGAATGGAGGAATGAGAAAATTATGAAAATAAAAAGAAGGCAAAAAGCGTAACCGTCGAGGAGGAGCGCCAAAAGGCAAGGGCACAATCGCCATTTCATGCGAATTTCAAATCATGAAATGATGGACATTTAATGCCCAACGCCGAAGCCAAGGAGATAGCACTAGCGAAGAAACAAACCAGACACGCGTGAGAAACACGAACGCCATCAACGAACTCCCGAGAAGGAGAACACATCCCGACTCGGCGAGTAGGACAAACGCACCTAGCCACGAGCTTCAAACCTCAAGGTTGGTGATAAGAGAAAATTGTCGTCGGTCTAGATTTCCTTCTTATAGAAAAAGAATTACTTCGTTGTAAGCATAGTTTCAAACCAACAAACAACTCTCGCATCAAATTAAACTTGGTTTTGTCACAAGTACAAATCCCAATAAAAATTAACCGAAGTATTTAAACCTCGGGTCGTCTCACAAGGAATTGCAATGAAGTGTTCAATTATTGGCTATGAAGAACAAGAGGTTTGATTGATAAGAGGGCAAGAAATTAAATGGTAAGAATTTAAATGACAAGAAGAGTAAATCAAGCAAGTGACTAAAGAAAGCAAGTAATAAAGAGAGAGAGACATTCATGGCAAGGATTGAGATCATAGGCTCTCCATCCTAGTCACTAATAACATTAATTAACAAGAATTTATCCTATTTTGTCATCTCCAAGGTTGGAAGAAGGTATAAGTTATCTTCCATAAGAGAAAGTCAAACAAGACTAGTTAATCTCAATCCAAAAATTCCAATCAACTTACTAACGGAATTAGCAAGAGATTAGAGTCAATGGAAATCATACTAACTAACAACTCCAGATCACCAATATGAATTGGATATCCATGACTCAAGATTACCTAATTACTCTTTCCAAGCCAAGAATGCTCAAAATCTACTCTAACATCCAACCAAGCATTTTGTCAAACACTTGGAAGGCATAAATGGAAAGCATAGTAAAAGTGCAAGAAATATAAATCTATCAACTACCAATTACAAGAAAAGTAAGATCACAAATCAAGTCAACAATTAAGAGAACATCAAATATTAAATTGCATTAAAGAGATCTAAATCCAACATGAGTATTCATGAACATAAAAGAGGCATAAAAGTAAAATTAACATCACAAACTAAGAGAATGAAAGCATAAAGACAAGAAATCATAAAGGAAACAAGATGAAATCAAGTAATCAAATCTAGATCCAAGAGAAATTAACCTAATCCTAACCTAATTCTAGAGAGAAGAGGGAGCTTCTCTCTCTAGAAAGCTAACTAAAGGCTCATCATGACTAACTAAGTGCTCCCCCCTTGCTCAAGCTTGAATTCTGCATGAAATACCTTCAAAAACGAGTTGGATTTGGGCCTGGGCAGCTCAGAAATCGCCCCCAGCGATTTCACTTTAAGTGGGTCACGTGCCAAGCGTCACGCGTACGCGTGGGTGACGCGTGCGTGTCGCTGGCAAAAACCTCTACTCACGCGTACGCGTGCATGACGCGTGCGCGTGGCCCTCAATTCTCCATTTTGCTCATTTCTTCATGAATTCTCCGTTTGCATGCTTTCCTCTTCATTTCTTCCATCCAATACTTGCCTTATGAACCTGAAATCACTCAACAAACATATCAAGGCATCGAATGGAATTAAAGTGAATTAAAATCACCAATTTAAGGGCCTAAAAATCATGTTTTTACACTTAAGCACAAATTAAGAGAGAATTACAAAACCATGCTATTTCATTGAATAAATGTGGGAAAAGGTGATAAAATCCCCCAAAATAATCACAAGATAAACCACAAAATTGGGGTTTATCAGCTGGCGCGTTGGGGGCACTGTTACGGACCGCCACAAGTCCAGCCCGACAGGCCAACGGGTCGGAGCACCGCCTCTGACCCAAGCCCCGAACCATCCCCACATCAGGGACAACCTGATGGGTCGGTCCCCAACACCCGATCCGAAGCACGCCCGACTAGCCACTAGGCGGTCCAAGTCACCACGCCCAGCGACTGGTCGGGTCGGTACCCTCGGGGCAGCACCCGAAGCCCCGACCCGGGAACCAGAACGACCTGCTCCTCCCCACGTGTACCAGGACAGCTCATAGAAGCTTCCTGGCCAGTGGGTTAGGTCATCTATGGGCCCATCCAGCACGGTATATAAGGGAAGAGGCCAGCTCTCCCCCCAAGGTACGCATCATCTTACCTAATTTAGCTATCACCTCGTACGGACACTAACTTGATCGTCAGAATGTCCTTGCAGGTGGCCACCCCCCTCGTCCACACCACCTCCGGCGTTGCCAGCATTCAACCCACAACCCTACACCCGCTCCAAATTAGTCCAAGGCATCACCCTCTCACCCTTTCACCGTTACCCGACTCGCCGAGCACCCGATATCTCTCAGGTAACGAACACAAAGTATAGCAAATTATATAATCCAAAACAAGGATACCTTATCTAATTCATCATATTGGTCATTCATGAGAAGAAAGAATAAAGAATATATGTGAAGCCTATGCCATTTTAGAGGCACAAGTTTAAAGGGAACAATATAATTGGGGTGGTAATTGGTGAATCTCAACACTCAAAACAGGGAGAAAATTCTGTTTCTAAAAAAGTTGCACTAAATTCTCTTTTTATATTTTGTGCCTTCTTTCCTCCTTCTAGTGGGACGTGTATTTTAATCTCTTGTACGTGCCTTTATTCTCTTCATCGAATATTGATTTATTATTGTACATTGTACACTCCACACAAATTAAAAACACTCCAAGAAACAATAAATAAGAGTAGCAGTGTTTGATTTTCCTAGTCTTTTTCTTTTTTTACTTTGGCACTTGCCATGAATAATAACGCATGATCATCTAGTTTCAAAAGCATTAATTTTAACATATGTTGGATTGGATTATTGCATGTATACGATATAGTTAATGAATGTATGAAGCATATGCATGGATGGACTATGAACTCCCCTTGAGTTCACTAGCTAGTGATGCATGCATGTACCTAAATAATTAACATGGCAACGTGTATAGTCAGAATTCAGAAAGGTGAATATTGTCCAAGTTGTATATAATAAGATAAAAGTATGCAACCATAATATACTTTCCCTTTTAATATATTGGGCGATCCTCTAGAGAGTTCTGCGCTTATATTTGTGGTTGGTGGCACTAACAATAATTGGTAGTTTCTTATAGTAGTATATGTTTAGAAAAACAATAAAAATTAGTTGATAAGGAATTTAAAAAAAAAATTGGTTACATTCAAAATTCGGAAAATATACATTCAGAATATAAAAATGACACCTTTAGAGTTTGTTTGAAATACTAACAATTAAAATTCAAACAAGAATTAATTTTTTTTTCTTATTTTAAAACAAGTAAAAATAAATGATTTAGATTTTTTTGAGAATTTTCATTTTAAAATTTTCTTCATTTGTAAATTAGATTAAAAAGGATCTAATTTCTAAATCAATTCTCACACTCTTCAAATTTAATATGTGAAATATTAAAAATATTCTTATTTATAACTAATAAAATAATTTTGTCAATGATAAAATTGTAAAATTAAAGAAGCAAATTATTCAATTCATATAAAAATTATTCTAAACTAAGAAATTAAATTCTATTCTATTAATATATTATAGTCATTTTAAATTATGGAATTAAATTAAAAAAATTTATTATCTTAAATGATTTTTAAACAAATTCTTAAACTTTATGTTAATTGATTATTGACTAATATTTATTGTTTCTTTCAAGTTTTTCTTAGATGTGAGTATACGACATGCCTATTTAATTTGAAATTTAATTTTGATATATTATCGATATAAAATAACTTTATATTATATTTAATTACGTAATCGATATTATTAAAAATAATTATTATTATTGACTAAGTAAATAATTAATTAATTATACTACATTAAGTGCATCAAAATTAAATTTTTTAATTCGAATGTTACTTGTGAACCTTTTGTAATTGGATATTTATATCGAAACTAAGGATTGCTAAAGTGGAATACTGTATACTTACTAATATGCATATTGATTAATTCGTTTATGTAAAATTAATAAAAATATAATTAGTTGCATTGAGATAGTGAGCTATTTATAATTTAATCAAAAGGTTTTAGATTTAAATATTTGATATAAAAAGATATTATTAATAAAATATATATAATGAAAAGTATTTAAAAAGAAGTTAGACACTTATTCTTTTCATATTCTCATTATCTATAGTATAAATATATAGAAGTATAAATTTATAAAAATTTTGATGGAAACTAACATATAATTATTATTATGTAAAATTAATAATTAAAAATTATTAAATAATAATTAAATCAAATTTATTAAATTATTTAATAATTTTTAACTATTAATTTTTCGTAAATATAACTACACGTAATTAAATCTACAAAAAAATTGGTGGTTCATTTAAGACGATTATTGATTGACGTAAAATTCAGACACTATTATAAATATTTATCTTCCACGAGATCATGATCTTATCCACCCTTAAACTCCACAAATGTCTTGAATAACCACTAAATACGTAAACATTACTATCCTTAAAAGTCGTGTTAATATTGTTAAGAAATTATTTTAATTTTTAAATTTATTTGTGACTTGTGAGTAATATATATATATTAATTATAATTATAAATTGTATTATTTTAAATTAAATAATTTATATAATGGTGATTTTATTTATTGTTATAAATGTTAAATTGAATAAGTTATTATTACTTTTGATTTGAAATTAAATGAGAATAAAATAAGATATTATCTTTTATTCTTTAGATAATTATCTTTTGGATTTTAGATATATTATCTTTTGAACTGTAGATATTATTTTATTTAGACTTTAGGGTTCAATGGGTGTCACACTCAAATATAAATAGGCCTTCAGGTTTCGATTTCCAATATATCAAAGTCGTCTTTGTTGCTCTTTCTCCATCAAAAGAGTCACAATTCTACCGCCTAGGACAGTAGACTTTGGTTGAAGAAGATCGAAAAAAACCACAAAATTCAAATTCTTTCATCAATTTCTGACTTTTATGAGTAAAGGTACGCTTCCCTAATATAATATATTTTTTGTGATTTAATCTAAATGATCTAGGTTAATAAAATTAATTTATTCCAACAAATATGACACATTAATATTACAAAAAAAATATTTTATTAAAAACTATTGAAAAATATTTGTTTTAATATTTTTAATGTATCAAATATATTAAAAATTATTATTATCCTTTTAAAATATACTCCAAAGACATCAGATAATTAAATCCTATTCTTAGATAGAAAGAATTTAGGTAAAATAAAGTATCTTAAAATATTAATTAAGAAAACCAAAAGAAGTTGTTTAAAATTTTATATTTAGCTTATAATTTTATGTAAACCTTTTAATTATAGTATTTTTAAAGAGTGTTTTTAGATGATCAAAATTTTCTAAAATAAAAAACTAATTACTCTGAAATCAAAACAATTTAATAATAATTTTAATCTCTTTCCTTTATTGCCTTATGACTTCTTTTACAATTTTTTTTTCCCTTTAGGAGCACTTGTTATCAAAATGCAAATAGAAAAAGTGGTAATTTGAGATAAGTATGTAAAACAAAATAATCCAAACATTAAATAACATTGAAGAGCGTTCCATGAAAATCATCAATATCAGAATTATACTAAGAATGCATGAGTACCAACTGGCGACAGAGTCTGAATGACTATGCACATTGGAGACTGTGGATAATTACCATTATCATCCACACGTCAAGCTCCATTAAATATTTTCCTTTTTCACACCTTAATTTATTGGTTCTGCTAAATTGTGTCTTAAAAAGGAGATTGAGATTAGATTGAAATTGAGATTGAGACTGAAATTTTTTTTAAAAAATAAAAAATAAAAAATAAAAAATTAAGATTAAGTTAATTTTTTTATATTATGTTTAATATAAAATATATATAATTAAGTTATATGTTATTATTTTATTTAATTTAAAATACTTTTAATTATTAAAATATTTTTTTATACTTTAATTCCTTGTGTTTATACCTTTTTAAAAATATTAAAAAATGAGTTTCAATTTTTTAAAGTTTTAGTCTCTCAAAACAAATCCTATTTAAGAATATACGTTTAAATTAAAATACTACAAAAAAGTATTTTATAAAGATTATTAAAAATAATTTTTTACATTTTAAATATATTAAATATATTAAAATATTTTATTATTATATATTTAAAATATATTTTTAAGGCAAAATTAACTAAATTCTTGGTATGTATCTAAAATCTAAATAAAAATTGAATTTGCCATTGTTCCTTTACAAAAGACAGACACATACATTGACTACATGTCTACATGACACTCAACTTTAATTTGGCTGCATGTCCATCAATTCGTCACACCTTATTGTATGAATACGGTCTTAATAATTAGATAACCCTAACTTGCTTCTAAACTCAGAAATCAAATACGACTTCTTTATTCATCTTCATCAAACTTTATGCCACTAAATACTTCACAAATGACTCAATTTTACATAAGATTTTTTTATTATTTTTCAGTTATATTATGCAAATAAAAAAATTTAGATATCATATATGAATATAATCATGGTTAAATTTTTATGAAAAATCTAATTATAATATTATAAAGAATTTAATTACTTTTTGACTGATAATTTTTATGAAAAAATAAAATAATATATAAAAAAACTAATTATAATACACTGTGCGAGTAAATAGTTTAATAAAATTTAAACTGTAAAATAAATATATAATAATTAATTTATTAATTTTTTGATTTATGTATAGCAAATCCATTATGTTTGTTCGTATTCTAGTTTGTAACTAGAGAAGTGAATAGAGGGAGTGGATCTTTTTAATTATTTTTAATAATTGAAAATTTTTTATTATTAATTTTATAAATAAAACTAAAAAAATATAAAAAATATTAAAAAAATTATATTTTATTTTGTTAATATTTTGTAACAATTGAGAGTATCTATTCCATGAATAAGGACAAGATTATTTCAGCGCTCACGGCAACAATTTCAAGTTCAGAGAACCGAGTCCTGCCATCGTTATAACGTTACCTTATTTTTTTTTTTTTTTCTTTTTCTCATTGTTTTCAACCGATCCAATTAAATATTTGCATTTAGTTATTTTTAGAAAGAATATAATTTTAACACACTACTAATAGAAAACTGTGTAAAATATCTTCGAATTAGAATTAAACCCTAATTAAAAATGTCAAATTATTGGTCATACATTTTGAACGTGAAGGTCAAAATCTTTCTACGCAGATAAGGCATACAAATTAAATCAAATTATTTAAGAACAGTTTCTATAAGTAACGCAAGGGTTGTTTCAAGTTTCAATTTTTATGGAATTCTTTAGTATAAAAAATGAGCAAGAGTTGAGAGTTGAGAGTTGAGTGTTGAGTGTTGAATATTGACTAACGAGTAACGTGTTTTCTTCCGGGTTTGCAGAACTTGCACTGCATTGGTTGTGTCTGATTTTCACAGAAAGCGAGCATTTTTCAACCTCCATCAACAATGGAAGGTGGTCAACAGAGTGCAGACAAGACGGAGTTCACAGAATGCTGGCGGAGATCCATTCAATCACCATATATTATGCGCCTCGCTCTTTCTGCTGGCATTGGAGGCCTTCTCTTTGGTTATGATACAGGTTTTAATAACAGTAACTGTAACACCCCCTTCTTTCATTCCAACAATTCATAATTGTATCTTTTTCCTATAGGTGTTATTTCTGGCGCTTTGTTGTATATCCGTGATGATTTTGAACAAGTTGATAAGAAAACATGGCTCCAGGTATCCATGCATCTTCATCTTCTCATCCTTTTGTTCTTTTCATGTTTAGAGAGGATATCATATGGTTTTATAGTATTTACATGAAAAGCATCTATGGAATTCCGTCATTAGGAGGGAATCAGCCGGGAATTCGCCATCGATTCCGGTGGTGGATACCCTGATTTCTCTTAATTGTTGATTGATCTAATGGGACAAGGCTTTGTTTATGGAAATACTTTGTTGTCATGTGTGTAATTATTGTTATAATTATTCATTGTTTTGGCAGGAAACTATTGTGAGCATGGCTGTTGCAGGAGCTATAATTGGTGCAGCATTTGGGGGGTGGATGAATGACAAGCTAGGCAGAAAGAAGACACTTTTAATGGCTGATGTCGTGTTCTTTCTGGGTGCAATAGTTATGGCTGCAGCTCCAGCTCCATGGGTTATCTTAATTGGGAGGATTTTGGTTGGTTTGGGAGTTGGCATGGCATCCATGACAGCTCCTCTGTACATATCTGAGGCCTCCCCTGCTAAGATCAGAGGAGCATTAGTCAGCATCAATTCTTTCTTAGTCACTGGTGGCCAATTCCTCTCTTACCTTATCAACTTGGCATTTACCAGGGTATGCAAAAACTGAGAGTGATAGATAAAATGGAACAGATTGAGTAGTTTGATTGATTTATGTTTTTTAATCGATCTTTCAATTTGATTTGTTTAAGGCTCCTGGAACATGGCGTTGGATGCTCGGTGTAGCAGGCGTTCCTGCTTTGGTTCAGTTCATATTGATGTTATCCCTCCCTGAGTCACCTAGATGGCTGTATAGGCAGGTAAATACTAAGTAATTGCCAAGCAAAAAAGTTTCCATGATGGTGAAGATTGAAATTTCCATGCATTAGTCTTGAATGATTCTTAATCTACTGAAATTTATGCTGTCTCTGACAAAATACTCACAGATATAGGTTTGTTTTTTCTTATGTTGAATAGCAAGGACAAGGCTAAGGTTTGATATCTGAATATCTGATACATAATTATGATGAAACTCAGATGTTTGTTAACTTCTTCCTGTGTATCTCATGAGCCACGAGCAGTCTCCTAAAAACCAATGCTGTGAAGGGTTTGCTAACAAATGCCCTTAATTTTTTTTTAAATTTCAAATGAGTATTTTCTCTCATTAGAAACCTTACCAAATCTTATGATTTAAACTAAAATTCCATAATTTTTAACATCTAGCTACTCTGTTGATGTCATGTGAGCTTATATAAGCATATAAAGTTGAAAAATTAATCCCAAATAATTTATTAATAATACATGAGAATGATCAATCATGTGGAGCAAGAATTCTGATTTCATACATCTGCTAACCCCAAAAGAATTTACATTGGTGCCAATTTCATGTATACTAATTTAGTTCTTTTTGGCAGAGTAAGGAAGACGAGGCAAAGCAGATTCTGTCGAAGATTCTTCTCGCCAACGAAGTTGAAGAGGAGATCAAGTTGATGCGTGAATCCATCGAAACAGAGAAGGCAGAGGAAGGCTTGATTGGGCAAAACCTAGGACAGAAACTCAAGGGTGCATTGGCTAATGAAGTTATCCGAAGAGCACTCTACGCAGGCATCATAGTGCAAGTTACTCAGCAGTTTGTTGGCATTAACACTGTCATGTATTACAGCCCTACCATTGTTCAATTCGCTGGAATAGCCTCGAATTCTACAGCTCTTGCGCTTTCTCTGGTTACTTCTGGTCTGAATGCGTTTGGCTCCATCTTGAGTATGCTCTTCGTTGATAGATTCGGAAGGAGAAAGTTGATGCTAGTCTCCATGATTGGCATTATAGTTTGCCTCGTAGCGTTGAGTGTTATATTCAACCTCGCAGCTCACCACTCTCCTACCATTAGTAACAAGGATACCCTCAGCTTCGGTGCAAACTCTACATGCCAGGCTTACACAAAGACTCCGAATTTCTCCTCATGGAACTGCATGCAGTGTTTGCAAGCAGAATGTGCATTTTGTAGCAGCAGTAGTGGTGAAGTAAGTTCTACTAGCTTCCTGTTCAGTTTCATATAATAATATCAAAATTTTTTGTTCACCATTTAATGATGCACAAGTACTATACACAATCATATATGATCGGTACCATGGTAGTATATTTTCAAGAACCGTGTAACCTATTGCATGGTCATATCATGTATGCCTCATGCTTTCCATTGTGTTCCTCCATTCTAAAATATGTCACAGTGAGAATTCGGTATCTTGATATTATCTTATCAATTTTTTTAAGTCAGATATTTTGAACACGGAGAGTATATTACTTGAAAATCTGAAATTTCTCCTAATGATACATAGCTTGATTAAGCAAGACTTAATTCTATATCTTTTTATCTGTGATCCAGTTTCATCCTGGAGCATGTTTGGCATCATCAAAGAGTGTCAGGGGCGTGTGCCATGAGCATCATCGAGTATGGTTTTCGCAGGGCTGTCCAAGCAGAATCGGGATCCTTGCAGTCGGACTCCTCGGATTGTACATATTGGCATACTCTCCAGGAATGGGAACGGTGCCTTGGGTCCTGAACTCGGAGATATACCCATTGAGATTCAGAGGTCTGGGTGGAGGCATAGCTGCAGTTTTCAACTGGTGCTCTAATCTCATTGTGAGTGAGTCATTCTTGAGCATGACAAAGGCATTAGGCTCCTCTGGCACATTCCTCCTCTTTGCTGGATTCTCTTTTCTTGGGCTTTTGGCTATCTATATGTTAGTCCCTGAGACCAAAGGGCTTCAGTTTGAGGAGGTTGAGAAGTTGCTTCAGAAAGGGTTCAGACCTTTCCCATTTGACAAGAAAAAAGAGGATAACAAGGAGAAAGAGCTAAAACAGCAAGGAGTAGTTTGATGCTAATAGCCACTTGTCTCCTTTGCTAAACAACAAAGATAATTGGTTGGCTTTCTTTATCTTTGTGGATGAATTAGTTGGAGGTGAAAAAGCTGTTTATAAATGTCGTTGGGGAATTATCAAGTATCCGTAAATAAGAGGCTTAATTTTCCCGCAAGGTCATGGTTTAGACCTCAATATAATACTTCTGTTGAAGAAAACTATTATTATAAGTGTGTGGTAATTTTAAGTGGACAAGAAACCAAGTATAGTTTGTGAATAATCTTATGAACAATTTCAGTTTTTTTTTTTCTTTCTCTTCTCTTGGTGTCTTTTCCTTTTTCTTTTTGGTTGGTCTTGGAGTCACACCATTGTAGAAACCAAGTTGAAAGTAACTTTGAGTAAGATATTGCAAGATATGGTGGAGTAAGCTCTAAGTAGTGTAGTTGACGAGAAACTCAACAACCCAAGCTTTGTTGAGTTCCGGTAAGTCCCAGGAAACTTCAAATATTTAGATAAACCAAAGAAATCTCATTATCACTAAATAGCTTCACTTTCTGATGATGCAAGCAATCAACCTAATAATAATTTATATAATATTCATACTTTTAAAGTGCATGAACTATACTGCAAACACCGACACTTGATCATTCAAAACTCTGGATTTGAAAGTGCAACCCTCCAAACAAACATCGTGACAAAACATACCTGCTCTGCCAGCTAATTGGTGATTATTAAAAGGGACAATAAGATTTGAAAAGTTAATAGAAAATAAAAAAACAAGATGTGAGATGCTGGATGAGGAAACTTTGTACAACAAAAAATGATGTAATCTTTGGTGGAATTGACTGCAAGGTGGGGCTCTAGGTGCAACTTGGAATCTCATATGGTAGAATACAGCGGTAGTGCCGCTTCGTTCACAAGGACAAGCCACCCGAGGGACCTACAGCATGATCACCACCCAAATTATTCATGAAAACACTAATAATCATGCCCCACTCTCGTCCTTAATCTTTCTTAACACCACCAAACATTTATCTTAAGTTGAAGATCTTTGCGGTAAGATAAGGTACGCAATCTAAATGGCCATTCAGAAGGAGGAAAAGGATAAAAGCTAACTCCAATATTACAAGGCCCATCTTGACTGAATCTATCAGATTCGCTCCTTTTAGGAAATTGATAATCAAGTGTTTTATAAGACTCTTGTCGTTTATAGAATAATTCTTTTGATTTTCTGTAGTATACTGATAATTGTTTGAATAATCACCACACCAACTTGGACCTTGCAGACAATTCTGAATTCTCAACAAGTTTCTGGGTTACCCTGCCTATGTCTTAAGATAAGTACATATTCCGTATTTTCACTCCCAACTTTCCAGCCAATCATAGTCCAAACCTTCAAGGCAAACAGCCATGAAATGAATAATTCCTGGGTATAAAAAAGCTGATACATTTGTTGACTTCGGATATGTTTACTTGGGGGGTTAAAATGAGTTGAAAATTTTCCATGGGTGAACGTCGTGTGTACTTTTTCACCTCATTTTTACCCTATAACTAAACATACCTTACAGAAGATTCTCTCGAATACCAGCTTCAGTCGAGAGTTACATCCAAAGTGTTAAACAGATAGAGTTCATCTAATAGCCTATAAATTAGGCAATGCATTCAGCAACATCCAATATAAGAAACTCAAGCTCTGTTTAGAGTTTAGACCATAGGAGACTATGGACACTAATCACTAAACATTCCAGAGGTAATAGTGTAGTAAAAGGACCGTACTTCCACTAAAAGCAGGAAAATTAACATACAATGATACAATCAGCAACCCTTTTCACAAAACAAGGGTCATTAAAAACAAAGAAAATTTAACAACCTAATTAAAAAAAAAAAAAAAAAAAATTCAAACACAACCAGGTAGCTCCAGGGAAACATAACGAATTGAACAAGGGAAAGCAAAATCCCAAACCTAGCTAAAATCCATGCATCTAAGGTGTCAGTCTATTATAACTCGCTAAGCTGCTTCTAAATTCAATAGACATCGTTCAAACTATGTTGGACACACTGTACAAACAAGCAAAACACTATATATACAATAACCAATTACATTGTATAATTAATTACCTCCCTAAGTAGTAGTAGTAATAACTCCACCTTAAGAACTTGAAGACGATGCTTCTTGTCTTGATTCTCTCAAATATCGAAGGAGTGTTTCAGCCTGCAAAGCCAGAAGCAAACATAAGCTTGAATACGAAAGAGGACAGCAAGGAAGAGGGTCATGTAAGATTTAAAAACTAGAATAATAATAAATTAAATAATAATGAGCAAGTTTTCAATCAAAATAGCACAATTTGCGGAGGATGGAAGACCTTCTCCTTGGTCAATTCCATTTCATATGTTGTGAATAACATGAATCACGTGAGCGTTATCAGGTCAAGGCAAGCTAACTGACATTGAACACTTTTGATAAATCGGCGTGTTTCAGTGAATGAGAACTCTTTGATGCAGATATTATAATGAGAAAATATAAGCACAAGATTAAAGAGTAATAAAGAGAAACTAAATAGAGAGACTCCAACTGACCTTGTGCTTAGCTCGAGCAGTACCGGACTGGGAAAGAGCAACGAGAGGAGGAATGGCGCCTTCCCTCACAAGAAACGCTCGGTTGATAGCACTCTCACTACACAGCTGAAGAAGCGTTAATACGGCGAACTCCTTTCCCTTCATCGAACCATCTTCGATCGCTTCAACCAGAGCAGCGATTCCACCTTCCTCCACGATTGCGTCTTTTCCTTCTTGAATAGCTGCTAGGCTGTTCAGCACTACCATAGCCTTCTCCGCCATGCCAGACCCCTGTTCCGCCACAAGCTCTACCAGAGGCCTCACCGCGCCGGCGCTCACTGCCCGCTCCTTGTTCTGCTTCACCGAGCACAGCTTGTACAGCGTCGTCAGCGCGTCCTTCTTCCCGCGGCTGGAGCCGTTCATCAGCAGCGACACCAGTGGCGGAATCGCGCCGGATGCGCCGATCGAGCTCTTGTTCTCCTCCACAAGCGCTAAGCTGAGAAGCGCACACGCTGCGTTCTGCTTCGAGGTTTCTGTTCCTGTCTTGAGCACGTAGATCAGCGACTTCACGGCGCCGGCATTGGTTATCGGCGTCTTGTTGTCCTCGTGGAGTGAGAGGTTCAGCAGCGCCGTCACCGCGTGCTCCTGCGTCATCGGATCGCTGCACCGAAGCAGCGGAACCAGAACAGGAACTGCGCCTGACTCGGCGATTAGGACTCTGTTATCGGCGCGGTTCTTCGCTAAGAGACGGAGCTTGGCGGCTGCCGATCGCTTCACGGCGATCGACGGCGACTGGAGGCCGTCGATGCAGAGCTTCACTGTTGGCTGAAGATCCTCCGGCGAGATGCTCTCGATGATCTCCGTGGAGAAATTCTCCCTCTGCAAAAACCCTACGCAAGGCTCTGGCTCCGTCTCCTGTTCCTGGTTACCTCCGTTGCCAGCGTCGTTGCTCTTCTGGACGTATTCCGGCGACGGTAAGCATGCGAGGCGCTGGAGCTCACCGGAGATGTCACTGCTGCAGGCGGAGAAGTCACTGAAGGCATGCGAGAGGTCAAGAAGTTCCTCATCGGGGACGGGTGAAGTAGGCTTGATGACGTTCCTGGAGGCGAGCTCGCCGAGGCGGAGGTCGACGACGGAGTCGGAGAGGTTCTCCGATAAGCACGTGGATTTCTCAGTAAAAGAGTAGCAACTGTTGCTGCTGTTATCGTCTTGAAAAAAGTTGGAGCGTATGGTTCGCATAGACCTCCCTATACGACGGTGCGTTTTGGGAGAAATCGCCGACACGGAGTGGTAGCTCCTCTCCAACGGAAAACGGTTAGTGTTGTTGGAGCCAGATTCCTCCAGCGAAACCATATTCTCAAACTGAAAAACCAAACAAGAAACACTAACGGTTATCGCGTATACCTTTAAAATGTTTCAGTTCATAGTAGCAAGTGAAGTGAAGAAGATTGTGCTTGGAGGAGGATTGAAGGAACAAGAGCAGAATAATTAAGTTGCCTTTTATTTATTTATTTTCCTTTTTTCTTTTTTTGTGAAATGAAGTTTTTAAATAGCTGGTTCTTGATGTGAGTGGGGTGGCTTTGGTATCAGGGGGAACGATAGCCTCACAGGGCGCTCAGATTTGTAGGGGTGACGGTCTGTCATGAGTTAGCTAGGGCCCACTATAATCGACGGTTCTGGTGAATCGAAGAGATGTCGGAAGGTGAACGAACCGTGGTGATGGGACTTAGATAATTTCAATTGGCGTTGTCAGCGTCGGCTTTAACCGTCGTCGTTTTGTGACCCCTTTCTACATTTTTTACTGTTCTACTCAACTTGATTTCAGGTCCACCAACAAAATTACTGAAAAGTCCTCGTCACTCTTCCAAGTTCCAACTCCACTTTACCCAGTTTTGATTTTTTAACCACTTTTTCTGAAGATTCTGTGGTTGGAGCTGTACGAAAAGACTAAAACACAGTTGTCAAATCCCAGGAATGTACGCCACGTGTTGCCCTCGCCATATATTCGCCGTCGGATCTGTGTACCATTGGTTATTTTTGGCAAGTCAAATCGCTGTTTTCATTCATGACCTGTTACTATACCATATGTAGCTGGGCTTGGGCTTTTTCCTGGGCCTCCGATCTTTTGTTTCTTATTCTAAAAAGTAAAACTCTGTGTCTGCACGTGCATGTTGGAGGGAACTATCGGCCCCTACGCAAAACCTTATGACATAACAGTCGAATAGTTTGGTTTAAGAACCATGATACCCATGGTAGTGTGTGTGAGTGTGTTGTTTGTGTATGTGTGAAACATGGGTGTAATGTTTATGATTGGAGGTTGTCCAATTCACTTGACCAAAAAAAAAAAAAATAGTCTAATAGTCATTTTATTTATCTGTTTAAATAAATATGATATAAGATTATTTATTTATTTTATTGATTAAATATTAATTAAATTTTAATGAAAATATTATTTTTTAAATTTTTTAATTATAATTAATTAATAAATAATAAATTTTTAAATAAAAATTTATTTTTAAGAAATTAATCTTTAACTTATCAAATTAAACCAAAAATGGTAGGAGATGAAAAAATTAACCTCGAAACCTACGAGCAAACAGTCAACCCAACCCCGGTAAAGTACAATTATGAAAAGGAAAATTAATGGGTTAGTACCTAAGTCAATATTTATTTAAAAGAATTTCAAAATGCAATCAAAGAATTAGGCATGCATGACCAAATATTTATTTATTGGATATCACTGTGCCTTTGTGTGCTGTGGAAAAAGCAATTGCTTTTACTACTTTAAGTTTGGTGGAGTAGCTTCTATATTCACATATCATTATCACTACTAGATAAAAAATACATAATTATATAGTATACCACCCAAAAATATATGTACTATATTTCTTAATTTCATATGATGTTGATGTTATAATAAGTCCAAGCCCCCACCCTTCGGAATTATCAATTTATCATAATATTAACATGTTTAATCCATTATTTTTAACTATAAAAAATTTTCTAAGTCGTAATTTGGTTAGGATATATACTTTTAATTAATCTGAAAGTAGACTAGGAACTTATTTAATTTCTTATAAAACAAAGAGTGAGCATTGAAACTTTCTGTCAAAGAGAACTAATTGATAAAAACTAATACTTGTGGTGACATAATTTTTGTATATTTCTTTATTATTGTACGCAATTGTTTGATTCTGTTCTAGATGAACATATCTGAATAAAGAAAAGTTGAGATATCGGCTTCAAAAGCGACCAATCAAAATGTGTAGTGTTTTTTATACCAATAACAACGTATAGTTTTGCCGGGTTCACTAATTAATTAATTAGTTTGATTAATTATTTCTGCGTTAATGATTTTTGCACGTACAATTAATGTACACATACAACGTAACCACTAGATAGAAAATTATAGTTAATATTATTATTGTGTCTATCTTTGATGGAACGGATCTAGACTACAGATGATACAAATTAATTAATTAAAATACTTGCAGTGCGTTCTTGGCATTATATATGTATGACTGCACATTAATAATTTAATTCTATTGTTATCTAATAATGCAGCATTATGAGTTGTCCACAACAAACCGTAGTCTGACATAGATTTAGACAAAATATATATTGGTTTCGTTCATATTTTGCAGGGAATGGTTTTATCTGATGCATGCAAAGTTCGATTGCCTTAATAGCAGACCAAGACCATTAAACTAATAATGAAGGAAAAATATTAATATTGTTATATATTCTACATTTTCTTAAATGAATAGAAGTTGGAAGTAGACATCCAAACAAGAGTTTAGATAATTTCACATTAGGTTATTATTATAGTGGAATAACTAATGAAGAAATAAATTTTGTTGCTTAAAAAAATACTATTTGTCATAAAATCATTTTTTTCAAAAATTTAAATTGATAAAAAAATAATATAAATAATTATATTTCTAATATTATCTTACCAAAATTAAAGTAAGAATATATATATGTTTGTAAGATTTTAAAAAGTAGTAGTATAATTTTTTATCATGTTATATAATATATTTAATGTTTTAAAATATATTTTTTCTTAAAAATTTGCTACTTGAAAATTTATTTTAAGAAGTGTTCTTAAGAAATTTAGTATCTAAATTAAAGTTACGAAATTATAATTTAAACAAGTAAATTGCGAATTGAATGTTTAATTAAGATAGAATCTATATGTAGAAGATATAATTTATGTGTTTGTTTCTATTAGTTTAATAAGTTTTTAGAAAAAATAGTATCATGATATAAATGATGATATTAAAGTTTCTATGACTAAAAATCTAAAGTTAGATCTTTGTTGAAAAAAAAACGAATTTCAGTATAAAAAAATTAAAAAAATAAAAATTTATAAAAAAAGTCAATTTTTGTGTGAAAATATTAGAGATATAATTATTTACAATTTTTTTATCAGCTTAAATTAAAAAAAAAAGTAATATAATGACGATCCTTGTTTATTATAATTAATATGGTTTATTATATATTTATGTCATCATATAGTTATATATTCAAGGGGAAACACTTATAATAGTTGACCAACATCTAATGGAAACGATTAATTAAGCTTAATTTTGATAGTTGATTGATATGTATACTTCCAAGAAAAAAAATCCTATGTATTATATATTTGTATATATTTAAAACTTCATTATTAAGAGAGTTTATGAGTTGAACTACGAGCGTTGTTGTTCATGATAACGCGCATTTGACCTAAAAATATCGCTTATTAGCTACCTGATGATGAAATAATTAGAATTAAGGAAATGTGAATTAAAGTGTTTGATAGAGAATTAGTTATTGCTTGAGTCTTGAGACACGCAAGGAAGCAAGATCACAAAGAGTGCGATATAGAGTAAGATCATTAAGATTATCTTGTATCCACAACAAGCTACTTTTCTATGTTTATGAGGCTAATGATGATGGTTGCGAACCCTTAAGCTTATCATCGTCGCACTTTAGTAAATGCGATACATAATTAAGAAACTTGTAGCAAAGTAAGAAAAGCAACCTAAGAATACGATGCTTATTGGTGTGGTCATCACTACTCACTAGTCACTACATTCGTGCAATGTTTCATTCACCTAGATCTTTTTTTTTTTTTTTGGCAGATTTATTATGTCTTGAATGTTCCATTTGTATAATTAAATTTTGAATGTGAAATCTGTATTACACTATTACTCCCCATCCTTGTTTGAAACCTGTCTTTAGAGCTGTATATATGTAAATTATCTTTAGAAAATCATACGTATAATCCATTCGACTATGTTAATGTTGCAAGTGTAAGGAGTATTGAAGTTAGTCCCACATCAAAGAAAATAAAGAAGAATGAGGAGTTTATAAAATAAGAGACTCATTTACTTGACACTTTAAAGTTTTGAGTTAGATGTGGTGTCTTTTCATTTTATATTCTCTTCCTTGATTTCTTCCTAATGAAGTATTGAAAGTCTTCTCGACAAAAGGGTGGAGACTGGAGATTCGCACTTAATAAAAAGAAAAAGTGTAAAGAAAATTTTTATTAGTTAATTAATATCAGTCAATTTTTTTTCGCTATAAAAAATCTCATTTTTGGGAGGATTTATTTAAAGAGTATAATTTAAGATTTAAAGTTAAGAATTTATGGTTTAAAATGTCTAGAATTTAAAATAAAAAATAATTTTAAAAAATTAACTAATATTGTGATAAAAAAAAAATGATTTTCTATCATTACTCTTTAAAAAAAAATCCTTTTGTTTGTAGCTAGTTAAACTCATGACAAATTATATGAAACATATACCGTAAAATCTTAAGCCTAAGGCATCAAATTAAAAGCTAGCGTAGCCGTTAATTAATACATAGAATTTCATAGAGCTTACCTTGTGTGTTCTATTTTCTTTCTCTCGTTTTCTTCGAATACGTACGATTCTATTAAATTTTCTAACAAAACAAAATATATGTCAAACCACTTTACATATAGACTTTTTGAAATTAATCAAAGTTGGGAGCACAATAATATATATGGAGGTTGTTAAATGATGCAACATATATAATTCGTGATAATGAATAATGGGCCATTTGAAATGGACAATGAAGCTTTGTTCACCTCAAACTACACTATTATATATTGTTGGTGTTTATCACAAAATTAATTAATGACCCTACTACAAATATGTTAGCTAGTAATAATTGAAAATTTTCTTCTTATAAGAATCCACGTGGGGGCAGCATATCCAAGACCAAGAGTTTCATATCATATGTTACAAATCTAAAGCATATATATATCCAATAAGTTGAAGAGTCTTCTAGCTTTTTGGATTTTTTTTTTCCCCTACTATTATTTTCCCCATTCTTTTTGTCACTTTATCTATCTTTCGGTTTTTGTAGCCTTTCCAAGTTTTAATTCATCTGGCTCTTCTTTTGTGATCCGTGTAGCATGGATGATGAAAACTCAGGTGCAGTCGATTTTCACGTGAAGTTGATATCTGCGTAATCGTTAGATGAAAATTTAGTCAAATTAGTCAAATTATTTAACTGCTCTCTACTATCAACTTCACGTGAAATTGACTGCACCTAAGTTTCCACCAGCATGCATAACACGACTCGAGTCTTTTTTTTTTTTTCCTTTATCTTTCCCAATTAATATTAAACTAATGAAAACGATTACATATAATATAATATCAAGCAAAGTAAGCATGAAAAATAAGTAATAGTTTGTGTAAAATATTATTCTTATTTCTAAGTTACATATTCACAGTAACCGATTTACCGAACCTGAAGTCGCAGGTTATACCTATATTATTTTACGTAAAATTTAAGGAAGATTCCGTACGACTAATTATTAACCTGCATCATCTGCATGTGGGTTCAAAACAACATAGAGTAGTTTGCAGTGCTGTCCTTCTTTCTTAGCATGCTTTTCATTCTTCACTTCTCACCGACACTCTAAACTACAACACAAAAAATAGTCATGTAAAACTGTAAAATCCCTTATTTACCTTTTTACAAAATTCGGTAGTTTGCTTTATCATACCAAAATAAAAATAAAAAGGAGGATGCTCTAAAAAATGTGTAAAATATTTTTTTGTAAAGATACTTATGTGTCACATTATTATTTGAGGTATTAATGAATCGATTATTTTTGAGTTTCTTAACAAATTAGAATAAAACTGATTTTTTATAACAATAAAAATAAATCCAATTGTTATCACATCCGGTCGAACTTACCAATTTACATAACCCACTGGATTATGATTTTTTTTAAAACAAAAATCAAAGATATATTTGTCTATTTATCAAAAAATTTAAACATGATTAAGTTTAGATTGTGTAAATCGATCGGATCAAATCGGGTCTAATAATTATAATGTAAACAATTGGATTTATTATTATTAATATAATAAACCGATTTTGTTCTGGTTTATTAAAAAATAAATTATTAACCGATTTAATAAAGATGTCCAATAATATCATAATACATGTAAACGTCTTTAAAAAAAGATATTTTATTTTAGTATCTTTATGAAAGTGGCCTCCAAATAAAAAACAATCACAACAACAAAATCTTAATATCCTACTAAATAAAGTAGATTACATAGATCGAACATCAAAGATACTTGTATCATATCATGTTTACAGTAAAATTGTTGACTTGTAGATTTTCTTAGATCAAGATAAAAATAAAAAAAAATCAAAGGAATAAAGTAAAAAAAATAAAAAATTTAGATTGAATACTAAAAATAAATAATAAATTAAATTAAATCACTATTAAATTTGTAATTTTTATAGTATATAAATCTACTATTTTAATTTAAAAATAATTATTTTTTATTTTATCAATTTATAATTTTTCCATTTTAGAAAAACTTGATTCGGATAGAGATGTGATGGCGGGGTGGAAAGTTGAAAGGAAGAGTTATAAGAAAAGTCCAAAAGGAGAGGCACATCAGCATGAATCCATAACCCATAAGGAGCAGTCCCATAGAGTATGGGCCTAGCTAGTTCTTCACTATGACTTAGGCTACAATAGAATCCTATTAATAAAAACAACTCGAGTGGGCCAAACTTCATTTTAAACTTTTATTTATAGCGTCAGAATATTTACTTTTACAAAAATACTATGTACATATTTAAAATTAGTTATTACATTTTTATATTTGTGTGTATAAATACTAAAATATATATTATTTAATTTATTTTTAATATATAAATAGTATGATTGTTAATAAGAATTTTGTTAACTTGTGTGTTAATAGTATAAGTTAAATATACTATAAAAAAATATTTTAAAAAAATTATTATTATATTTTATTAAATATGGCCTACTAGTTAAATCCTATTAATAAAATGATGTATGCTAAAATGATCTAAAATTTTGTGTCTCCAATTGTATGTACTAAAAGAAATGATGATAAATATAGTGGTTGCAGGGATTATGACATATGAATATGGATGATGGAGCAATGAGGAAGTATGATGATCATAGTTTGATATAGGGACAGGTGGAGACATAGGCCTATTTTATGGCCTTAAAATGGAACACGAATCACCACATGTCCAATTCAAATAGCAGTGTTTGGTTTTGCTTCTTTTCTTTGGTGGTCAACAACGCACCGGTGACTGATTTTCTTGTAACTCTAAATTCATAGTTTATTGTAGGTTTGTAGGCATGCCAACCCTTCAAGTCACTCACTATTATGACTTCTTATGCTGCCAACTACTTTGACCTTATCACTTCTTATGAAAGCATTTCATTATTGTAATAATGATTCTCTGCTCATCCCCATCAACTTCCCATACCAATTATGGTTTAAACAGAACTTCTCTATAATTCCTAAGAAGGAATTTTTTAAATGATATAAAAGTGTTGAATTTTTCATTTAAAAAGAGATAATGACTTCTTATTCTGTATTTAAAAAAAAAAAAAACTATATGCCTAGAATTTTAATATTTTATGAACATTTATCTAGAACTTTATCAATGGTGAGGTTCTTATTTGGGCCATGATGGGCTGGAGAAGTACAAATCAAATTGCGTATAAAGCCCATAAGTCTCATGAAGAATTGTGAGTTCTGGCTTCTGAGATATCCAATTGAGTTTATGGGCCCAAATTGCTTCCTTTATACAAAGAAAAAAAAGGTTAAAGCCCATTTCAATTTGGATTGTTGTCCAAAAAACAAAAGCTTTGAATTGTTGTAGAGGAAATATTCAACCTAAACTAGTGTCAAGTCCAAAAAAAAAAAAAAAAACTAGCGTCACACATCACAAATTAATTAAAAAATAAATAACTAATTTACGTCAACATGGGATTGATTTAGCTCCAATCATCCTCCTGATCAGATTTGTAGTAAAAACAAAAGAACATCAACATGGGATTGTTGGAGTAATTTAATTGCTAATTTGCTATAGTTCAATTAAACCCAAAACAGCTAAAAAAAATGTCATAGTTTTGGAGGAGGACTTTACACCTTAGTATATCAATTTGAAAAGGTCATGAAAAATGGGATTAACAAGTAAAAATAAAAAAAAATTGAAAAATCAAAATGGAATATATTTTTTCATCGGTTATATGGCAGCAATGATATTTGAATTTAGGCTTATTTAGATCTTTCATTGAACCATTTTCCTTCAATTTGAAGAATGTAAATCTTATATTTATTTTTTAACATAAAGATTTGGTTATTTTTTTTGGATATGAAAAGGATGTGTGTTGTGCATTATTGTAGAAGATGTGGGTGCTAGACATGGATGTGGGAACAGTTTTTTCTAAAACAGGGATGAAGAAATCGGACCATCCGATTTCTTTATAAAAAAAATTAAGCTTACTAATCGGACAGTCTGATTAGTGTGAAAGATGAAATTTAAATTGTGGTGAAGATAATCGGACCCTCCGATTTGTATTTAAAAAATTAAAAAAATTTGGTGTACTCAAAAATCGAACTGTCCGATTTTTACTCCTAACACCGCAGTTGCGTAAAGCACCTATACACTTCATATCTACGTCCTATACCATTCCCCTTTCCATATCTAAATTAAAAATGGTAAAGATTTCTGTGTAAAATCATTTTTCCAAATGTAAACTCACACTCTATGCTTAAAATATCCGAGAAATAATTTTCTTATACTATGAAAATGAAACATCCATTGAGTGAGATTTGAAATTGAAAGCGATATTATGATATATAATCTTGCAGCCTTTCATGAATCCATAAATATAAAATTGCTCCACATTATAAAAATAGTGACAAGGCTAACTCTCTTTGAAGGAAAGATTTGATGTTTTGATGTTTGAAATTGGAGAGAGTCAAGATTTCAGAGTCTGAGATTTTCATTCCACCCGCCACTACACGCACGTAATGACCTTATTATGTTCCACACTTTTTCTTTGGCTAATAATATTTTAATTGGTAAACTATGTTGTCTTTAATTAATATTTTTTTAAAAGTTTAAAAGATAATCTGAAATATGTTTTATTCTTTTTATTGTTTGAAATATGTTTTAATGTTATCTTTATTATTAATTTTTTGTGGTCAAACTAATAACAAAAATAAGATTAAAATTTATTTCAAAAATAAAGAACAAAATAAATCAAATTAAGAAATACATTTACCCTAATTTACCTTAACATACATGTGTTTGATCTTATATGTGTCCTTAGAACTAACAACATATATTCTATCTGGACGTACTTAATTCGACCCAATTCGATCTGTATATATTTAGAATATATCTTACTCTATTATATGTGTAGTAAAGAAAGTGGATATTAAATCCATAATAACTTGCTTCTTGTAAAAATTCAAAATAACCATTAAGTTAATAATTTAAATTACTAATTTATTACACTTGTTATTAAAGAATAATATTATAAGAATTTGGAGTTAGAAGAAGAACGACAAAATATTTGTCTTTGTTTGTGTTATTTTAATTTTATTAAGAAATTGATGATCATGTTATTGTAATTTTATGTTAAATTTTTTTAAGATTTTATTATTTTTTATTTTAATTTAAATTTAATTTTTTATGTTTATTTTATTAATATGTATGAAATATAGAATGATTAACATTATATTTACTTAAAAAAATTGATTTTTTTACGGATAGAATAGGATTGAAAATTTTAGAATGCATGTAAGGTTAAAGTTAAAAGATTCTTAACTCATAAATAAAATTAAATTAAATTAAAAAAATAATTCACAAATAAAATTAAAATAGAATCTAAATCCTATTTTCTCTTATCGATTGCCAGCCTTAGGTGCCGGTGTTCCATGTCCACCAATTCTAGGAGTAGTTCTAAGCTATTACTCAATTTTCAGCCACTAAAATGATTCTCTTTTCTATATTTCCTTTGGTGAAAATGATTTTTCAACAGCCCATTACTACACCTTATTATGTTCCGCACACACCACTTATTTGGGGCAAGAAAAACAAAACAGGTACAAAAGAGAGAAAGGAAAAATATTCCATCTTTTTCAAAGTAGATTTAATGATTTATAGATGGGGTTGGCTTAAATGTACCAACTTCAATTTGGTGCATGGTGTACCTTCTCTATCATGCTCTGATCTAACGGCTAAAAATTATGTGGCTCTATGCATGATAATATGATATAGCATTGTCCATCCATAAGTAGGGGTGTACGCGAATCGGATCGGATCAGATATAGCCAAAAATTCGATCCGATCCGCACAATTCTCATCGGATCGGATTGGATATAATATCTGCTTTTTTTAGTGTCTGATCCTATCCAATTCGATCCGTACATTTGCGGATCGGATCGGATCAGATATCGGGTATATCCACATAATTGAATATTCTCTTTTTAATCATATTTTTATGTAAAAGAAATTCAATAAAAATATTTCTTTCACATTTTTAAACTTATTTATTTCTAAAATATTTTTAATCAATTTTTCTAAATAACAAAAATAAAATAAAATAATATATGAATAATAACTACTAACTAAAATATACAATCAAGTAAATATAATATCAAATATATATATATTTACTTTTTTTAATTATTATTGTGCGGATCTGCGGATCCGCGGATCGGATACGCGAATGTAGAGTTGATATTCGCGATTCGATCCGTAAAGAGCACTATCCGATCCGATCAGACTGCGGATCGGATCAGATCCACAATTTTCGAATCAGATGCGAATATTTACCACGAATTTGCGGATATAATCCAATCCATGAACACCCATATCCATAAGAAAGAAACATTATTATTGTGTGATATATCATAGGCTATTTTTGCTATGGTCCTTATGAAAAAAGTTGTATTTATAATGACGCATATTTTAGTATTACGAGAATGGATCTTCTTAATTTTTTTAATTATTTGATAAAATATTATTTTTATTTTATATTTTTAAATAAGATAAAAAAATATAAAAATATTAAATAATAAAAAATAATACTTTACCAATATAATTAAAAGAAATTTGAGAAAATTTATTCTTCCTATAAGCTTTATAACGATGCATTTTTTGATAGTGATCACAATAGATTTTTCTCATAAAATATAATTTCTCATGTTATATTTTTTAAATGAAATTAAGAAAAAACATGTAAAAAGATATTGAATAATAAAAAATACTTTTCTAACATAATTGAAAAAAAATGACTATTATTTATTATTAAAGGATTCATTATTGTTGTTCAATTTCGTTAGATAACCAACAAAAATTTAATCAATAATAAGTCAATAAATATTTTTAAATTATACTCTATACTAATTAATTATTATTAATTAATGATATTTAAATTTTATTTTTTTAAAATATAAAATTAATAATTATTAATTACAATTATTTAAAGTTGACTACTTAAAAATTATTTATTTATATCTTTTTATTGTTATCTTAAATTTAAACTATGAACTAATTATTGTATCTTTAAAACTATAATTGTGAAACCTTTTTGTGATATGTCATTTTTGAATTCGTCAGTCAACTCATAGTTATCATATTCATTAAAAGTATTATTTTTCGCTCTATAATATTATATAGGGGTTCTTGTCCCATATAGTTATTGAAAAAATCATTAATTTGATTGGAAAATAGATATATTAATAGGAAAATAAACGTTAAGAGTGATCAATTTTAAATACATCAATTAATTACTCACTCCACAAAACCCTAAAACGTATAACTACTCTATGCATGTCTTGATATACATCAAGTCTAGTCATAGCTATCCTTCGGCGTCAAAAAATATTTAAATAATTAACTAGAATGTTAAAGCATGAGAACAAAAATGTTACCTTTCTAATAATTAAAGTACATATATATACATTATTTAAACTCCGAAACAATGCCAAGTCATATAGGATTCCAATAGTTTAGAGTTTTTTTTTTTTTTTGGTAGTGTTGTATCAAATCTTTAATATATATACGTAATTAACTACGTAATTTTTTTTTCTTTTTCATTACATGTTATTTTATTGCTAATTATACATGCATGCATGTTCATTGTCATGAGTTAGCAATGTATAAAAGAAAAATTGACTAAGCTTCAAAATTTTCTCCTCAAATTGCCAGTCAAAAACTCTATAGTAGTCTTCTATCTGATCTGACTTCAAATTCAGACGAATTGATAATTAAGACCACCAAAATGGAACATGATCATATGAATTCATTATATTACTCTTCCTTTCTTTTTCTCTCCCTTTTAATATCTTTCCATTCACTACCGTACAATCAACATGCATACGGCTTTGAAAAAGTAATACTCTCGATGATTATATTACAGATATTGATGTCATGCATGTATCTGAACAAATTTTGAGGTTTGTTGTTAATCAAATTATTAATTCGATAATGTTAAAGGAATAAAAAAAATTAAATTTATCTTATTTAATATTTATTAATTATTAAAATAAATTTATACTGTTTTAATTGAATTTTTTTATCTTTAAAAAATTATTGTTAATAAAAGGTGATATATCATATATGTCACTAATTTTTAATTGAAACCACTTAGATAAAGATGTCAAAAACGTCTTTTTTTAAAGATATTTTTTAAAAATTAAAATTTAACACATATAATCAATTAAATTGTATTATTTTTATTAAAATTAGAATTTAGCAAAAAAATTAATAAATTAAATTTTAAATCGGTATAAATTAATATTTTTTTATAAAAAAATTACTACAATATTTTTATTATAAAATACAATTAAAATATTTCTATTATATATATATATATATATATATATATATATATATATATTAATTTTAAAAATTTTAAATTCTAACCCTATAACGATAGAGAAGAAAAGGGTTAGAATTTAGAATTCTCAAAATTAATATATATAATAAGAGCATTTTAGTCATTTTATATAATAAAAATATTATAGTAATTTTTATAAAAAATTAATATTAATTTAAACGAATTCAAAATTTGATTCATTATTTTTTGATCAAATTAATTTGTCTGACCTAATTTTAACAAAAATAATATAATTTAAATTATTATATGTATTAAATTTTAATTATTAAAAAAATATCTTTTAAAAAAGATATTTTCTGTGTCTTTGTAGGAGCATTCCCTTTTTAATTAAACTCTTGTGATCAGTATGTGAAACGAAATGGTGAGATAATAACAACTGGAAACAGATAATAATAGACTCTCCAACTAATACGTTTAATAATTGAATGAAGATATGACAAATTGCGCGCTAATTAGCACCGGTGTTAGTTTTCATTAAAAGTTTAGGTGAAGGAATAAATTAAGAGTGGTAAACTGTGATTATCATCATCATCACTTGGCTTTATGAATGTGGAGATAGATCGAGAGGCTTAAGCCATGAAAATAGTGCAAGCAAAACAATGTTGATATAAATTAATTAAAATGCGCGTGGCACAAAATTGAGGCACCCGTTAAAACAGGTGTTTTAACTAAAAAACTCCGAGGTTTAGTTATAATTATTTAATTAACGTCTAATTCTAAGTTACTTACTTGCTTAACCTTTTAAAAGCTTCTAAACAAGTCCGGCTAAGAACAAAAGAGAAAGTCGCAAGAGGACAATTAATTAATTAAAGTAAAGTAAAGTATAAACCAAAGTATTATCGTTGTATTGTGTAACAAGTCAAGTGGGCCCCACCATGTCTCACGAGGACAACAGGAACCCCTCGAATTAATTCTAATATGTAATTTCATTTTTATTTTATTATTTTTTGAATTGTATATATATATATATTTATTTTCAGAAGTAGCTTTCTTTGCTAACATCAGAATTACCTCAAATATTCGTATGCATGATGCATCAAAATGTTTCTAGATAATTCAAATGAAATATACTAAAATTCAGACGCATTAAATGCCAGAGTTAAGTTTGTTATCCTGTATTTAGAGTTTTAGACATATTATTAATATTAATTTTAACTTTTAATATACATTAAATATATTTATGATAAAATGTTATTAAATTAGTATGACATCATCAATTTCGAAATCGCATCATCCTTTTTCATTAAATGCAATGTATTCATTTTTATTTTTTTGTTAAATTAATAGTATTACATTTTTCATAAAAGAAATCCATTTTAGCATTATAAAAAGGGTTTTGTAATATTTTTTAAATTAATGAATTATAGAATCATTAAAATATTTTTAATAATAAATTTTTACATTAAACATGTTGACAGATAACCTTCTCCCGTTAGTAATACTCTAAGAAAAGAAATAAGAAAAAAAATATTGTATTATGATATTATTTTACAACACTTAGTATTTTGACGCTAAAAATGCTATTGTAGTACATTCTGATATTAATATGTATACTTCTCTTCTAATAATATTTTAAAAAATATCTTTAAAATTATATAAAAATTGATATTTAATGACTAAAATTTTATTAATTATCAATTATTTTAATTAATAATTTGATATATATATCTTTTTTTATTATATAATAACCTTAATTAATATAATTTACAAATAAAATACATACATCTCATTGTTTAAATTAATTAGTTAAATTTCTATTAAAGAATAATAAATATTTTTCACATACAAGTTTTTTTCGTTACAAGTCCATACAAGTTTCTTTGACCTAATTCATCTTACGTGCATTATCTAACCAACTTTTTAATCAATGCACGAATATATAACTACCTTTTTCGAAAAGATTTCATTTTCATTTTTGGATTTTCTCAGCGTTTTCAATCCACGTTCTCTTCCATCTCTGCGTTTTCTGTGTTTTTCTTCGTTCGTTTTCTGCATTCTCTTTCTTCGTTTTTTGCGATTTCCTTCGTTCTTTATGTTTTTGAAATCAAGCTCTGAAATCAGTTTTGAACAATTATCTCATTGTTGAAGATAATGAATGATTCAAGTTCAGATTGTCAATTGAACCAGAGTAAAGTGGATTATTATTTTGAATCCAATCAAGTGGCTGAGGTGTAATTCAATTCTAATTAATGTTTTCATTAGTAGTTTATGATTCTGTAGGTGAATAATGTTTTTGTTTGTGAAAATTACTATTCATTATTGATGGTTTGAATTTAATGTAATGTAAGATTTTTGCATTAAAGAAAGTATTTTTGTGTATTTGTAGCAAATTTTGTTGTAAAACTAAGATATTTATATGTACTGTTAACAATTTTCGGTGAATGTGTACTGATAAATTTTGCATAATTCAAAACTCTTCTTCTCACTCCTCCTCTTCTTCTGCTGCTTCTTCTTCTTTTTTTCATCATCATCACCATCTTCTTCTTCTTTTCTTATTCATCTTTTCCTTCTTGTTTTACCTTCTCAAGTTTCTTCTTGTTTTACTCTCTTAACAAGAATAAAAATAAAAAAAAAATCAAACAAAAAAGAAGAAAAAAAAACATAATATTGCAAAATTACTTGGAAGATGGTGAACTTACATTCATTCAACTAAAAGAAAAAAAAATGCAGAGCATTAAAAGAAATATTTTTGGGTATTTACAGCAAATTTCGGTGTAAAACTAAGATATTTATTGTGTACTATTTAAAAATTTTCGATATTTTTGTACTGATAAGTTCTGCATAATTCAAAACTCTTCATCTTCCTCCTCCTCATCTTCTGCTGCTTCTTCTTTTTTTTCATCATCATCACCATATTCTTTTTTTTCTTATTCATCTTTTCCTTCTTATTTCACCTTCTCAAGTTTTTTCTTGTTTTACTCTTCTAATAAGAATAAAAACAAAAAAATCAAACAAAAAAAAGAAGAAGAAACACATAATGCTGCAAAATTACTTGGAAGATGATGAATTTATATTCGTTCAACTAAAAGAAGGAAAGAAATAAGGAAAAAAGAAGAAAAAAATGAAGCATTAGAGGAAATATTTTTTATTTTTGCAGCAAATTTCAGTGTAAAACTAAGATATTTATGTGTATTATTTAAGAATTTTCGATGTTTTTGTACTAATAAGTTTTGCATAATTTAAAACTCTTCCTCTTCCTCATCATCCTTCTGCTGCTTCTTCTTCTTCTTCATTTTCTCATAATTCTTTTCGAATTCAGTTTTGAAACTTCCTTCACTTTTCGCGACGATTTTGAGAGATTTTGATCCTTATTTGAATTTTGAGTGTTGCGGTTTTGATTGAGGGAGAAGAATCGTTTGTCATAATAGTTTTTGTGCTATTCAAGAGTTGGAAAAAACGTGTGTTTACACGCAATCTAAACTGATAGTTGTTTTTGTTGAGTTTTGGCCAACTTGTATGCCAAAAAGACTTATATATGTAGCAGACTTGAAAGAATAAAACCTACAAATAATATCATTAGATTATCTTACGATGAATATCATTCTACTATAAAAATGCTGATGTTATACGTTTTGGTGTCAATATGCATACCCCTCTCATTTCAGAAAAAGTATCTTTTTCAGGATTAAACAGAAATTGACATTTAATTACTAAAATTCTATTCATTGTCAATCATTTTAATAAATCTAATTTATATCTTTTTTATTGTATATCAACCTTAATTGATATGATTTGCAAACAAAATATATACACCTCATTATTTAAATTAATTAATCAAATATCAATTATGGAATAAAATCTACAAATAATATCATTTTAGAATAATCTTTTATGAGTAATGATTAATTAAGATACTTAATTTATCTTTTTAATTATCGTTTTAATATTTAAATAAGTAAAAATTTATATATTATTTTTAAAAATATTAAAAAATACAAAATACAAAAACTTTTTAATTTAAAAATAAAAACTAATTAAAAAGATAAATTAAAACTTCTAATAATTTGTATATAAATTAAAAAATAAAATAAAAATAGTGATAAAAACATAAATTAAATAAATATTTTTCGTATATAGTAAAAAAATATACTTTGAAGGTATAAAAATTTAAAAATTATTTTTAATATGGATAATATTTATGTGTTATGCAGCTATATTCCATTATGGTGTATCACAATGTGAAATTGCAATATTATTTGAGTCAACATGTAGGTAACGTCTTATTTGAAGTGGAAGTAGCTTTTTCAGCAAAAACGGAACGCATGTCGAGCCAACTTCTATGTTTTGACAGAGATCGTACTGTAGTTTCGTGAACATCATACTGTATGGAATCACAAACAAAAACGGATTCTCACACGCAAAACTCACCCCTCATATGTATTTCATATAATTTTATTGTTGTGGTAAACTATTATATTTACAGTGTCATCCATCACACTAACAACGTATTAAAACACCTCTCTCGCTCACAATGAAGTAAAATAATAACAAGTTTCAGTTTTTATATACAAAAGACCCACCTCACAGGTTACATGTTGGTATCATATAGAATCAACAGCTTATTCGTGTCCAACACGCAACATACGTGTTGCTTTCGGTGCTCGCCACGTATTCAACAACACATTGGGTGAGTGTTGCACCTGATCACGATACTTAGCTTGTTCATCACACTTCATGTGTGTTGAATCAGCACATAACTTGCATGTTGGATCTGTGATATCTGTAACATTCACTCATCTGTATATATACCAAAAAGATCTATATTTTCAACAAAACTCTACGTATCTTTTTTATATAGAAAAAAATAGGCTTTTTTTTATATAGAAAAAATATTAGTATTTTTGTTGAAAATGAAATTATTTGATGTAACTACAGGTGGGTGGATATTGCAGATGGAGAATCAACACACAGAATGCATATTGGACACGTGTTATCATTCTGACAACACGCAAGATGCGTGTTGGACACGTGTCAACATTTTGGCCAACACACAGAATACGTGTGGAGGCCACTCAAATATAGACGCCTAAAACGTCTATTTTTAAAGATGTTTCCATGTTGTGTTTTAATTGGTTTCTGTATAATTTATTCGGTGTTTCTTGTATTATTAAATTCCTCAAAAGATTTCCTTTCTAAAAACAATAAAAAATATTTAATTTAGACTAAAACAAAAAAGATAATAGATTAACTATTAGATTTTTTTAAAAGATTATTTACATAAAAAAATATATCACATTCATCTATATATATATATAAAACAAGCTCTTAAACTTTTTATAAATAAAAAAATAATTAATTTTTATTCGTATAATATATAAAATAATTACTATATTATTATTATATTATAGATTAAAATTTACTAATTTAAATTTTGTTTTTATTTTTAATATAAGCATTAGAAATAAATAAATTTTTATAACAAGATGTAATGTGACAAAATATATATAATATTAATTAGTTTTTAAAAAATTCTGAATAAATGATTTTTTCTAATAAAGTGTTATTAAAAAATTAACATTATAAAAACTAATTTCAACCGATATGATATAATAGGTTAATAAATATATTTAATAAAAAACACATTGAATATAAATTTTTATTGAGTTTAAATTTTAAATAATTTTTAATTAAATTTCGAATATTTTTATTTTAAAGAGTTAGAATATTTTAACATCATTTTTTTCGTATCTTTTTAATTGAGTCTTTGATTTTTTAAATTATAAACCTTATTTATAATTAAGAGTAATGTTTTAATACCACCAATTAGTCACACATATAAAAATACAAAAATAATTCTATTGTCATAATTATAATCTAACTTTGTAAGCATTACAATACAATGAAACTATATATAAATAATATAACTAAATTTTATCTACATTTATAGTCACATTTTATAAATAATATAATTAAATTATATTTATGTTTATAATTAAAATATGAATAAAAATACAAAAAATTATCAGGATAGTTAATTTTTTTCATTCATAATTTTTTTATTATTTTGTTGTGAAAAGTTTAATTATTTTAATAATTAATTATTTTTAAAAAAAGATAATTGAATAACACAAAAAAGTCTTATTAAGAGTAATTTATTTATATATGATTAAAAAATAATTGAATAATTATATACGGTAAAAAATTAATATTATTAAAAAATAAAATTAAATTTATTTTAAAATTAAAAATAAAGTTTATTTAAAAATAAAATTAAAAATCATGTTTTTTTTCTTTTTTCCAAAATTTATCTACGAGTAAGTCTATAAATATTTTATGATAAATAAAAATATTAAACTCGTACTAAAATTTATTCTAATAAAATTTATTTTTATTCTACTAAATGTTAAATAAACTATTGAAAAGAATTTTGTTTCCTCCATTAGAGAAGAATGATAAACTTCCATACTTCTATTATGTTATGGCAATAATTTGGTCTGTTATTTTTTAATGTACATAATAATAATAATAATAATAATAATAATAATAATAATAATAATAATAATAATAATAATAATAATAATAATAATAATAATAATAATAATAATAATAATAATAATAATAATAATAAACAAGTATATCACAGTAAAAAAGGAAGCACGTCACCAAATAATTTATCATCCAAATTATATATGAATCAAATTGATAATATGAGGGCTAACACTACAAAAATCAATAACAAGATTAGGGACTTACAAAACCTTTCTTAAGATCATAGAAAAAAAAACGTTTATATTTGTGTGATATATAAAACAATTATCATATTATTATTATTATTATTACATTATATATATATATATATATATATATATATATATATATATATATATATATATAAGAGCAAAAAAAGTCTAACTGTTTTAAAGTAAAATTTTCTTTTAATATTTGATTAAATATTCTTGTATTTAGTACTTTTTTTTGGCACTTCCTCTTAGTTAAAAATATAATCATTGTAATTTTTTAGTTATTATTGCTAGGAGTGTTTACAGATGGGATATGGCTGAAATTTCGATCTAATCCACACTAAACTTATTAGATCAAATTCGATATTCGCACTTTTTATGTTTGGATCAGATATCAAATATATCCATAAAATAAAAAATATTAAAAAAATTATTTTTATAAAAAAAGTCAATAATTTTTTTGTTTACTTTTGTAAACATATTTACTTCTATCTTATTAGAGTGTGGATCCGATTCGATCCAATCCGATCATCTTATAGATCAGATCATATCCTCAAATTATAGATCAGATACGGATAAATACTGTGGATTTATGTGGATATGATCTAATCTATGAACACCCCTAACTACTACTATAGGTTCATTGTTGCAAAAGAATGCTTCTTTTATTATAAACCATTATTAGATCTTAATTACCATTAAAATAACTTAATTGTCAACAAAGAGATAATACTTATTGGTCTCTGAAATTATGTTCGTATTTGAATCCATAGTTGTAAAAACCGAACTGGATCGGCTGGTTCGACCAGAAAACTAGTGAATCGGACTTGAACCGAATCGGTTTACTCCTTAGACCGTTTAAGGAATAAAACCGTTGTGAACCGATGCAAACTGATCTAACCGAACTAGTCTGCTTGAAAAATTTTTTAAAATGTCTCCACAAGGTCTCAAACCAAGAACCTTGGAGCAAAAGCAACCTCTACTTGCCACTTAGCCATTGCACTTCTAAGCATTATATTTGACAAATACTAATTATATAGTATACATAAATATCTAATTTAATTCAATTATTATTTTTTCTATTTTTAAAATTAATTATATTTTAATTATATACCATTATTAATATAAATATAAATTTCACTAAAAATTTATTAATTTACTTGATCTATTTTATTACTAGTATATATTGTGATTAAGGTTATTTGTTTTGATGTTAGTGTTAAAATCTACTGATATTATAGTTAGATGATAGGCTTTGTGAATTAATTATTTTTTTATTGTGTCAAAATAAGATACTATTGTAGTATTAAAATTTTATGATTTTTTTTATATTAATTATTTTTAGAAGTTGAGACTTGATTCTTCATAAAATGTTAGTGAAGATATGTATTTCAAATTTTAATTTTAAATTTTTAACTATTTTATATTTTATATTTACGTGAGACCAATTTTATCGGTTCAACCAGTAATTTATCGGTTGAACTAATAAACCAGTAAACCAGTAGCTTGACCGGTTCGATCACTGGTTCGGTTCTAACAACTATGTTTCAATCTAATTTCAAAAATTTCGATTTACTCAATTTAGTCTCCCAACTTAATAGTTATGACTCACATTGGTTCCTAATCTTATTTTTGTCACTGTCTCACAAAATCGTTAACGACATGCTGAGATGGACTAACGACTGTTACATTATACATTCTAGCGACTGTTTAATGTGACAATTGAAATTTTTTTTACCTTATTTTTTTCAACTAAACACTTAAAACCCTAATATGAGTCACGGATACCTAAGTTAAAAAATAAAACTAAGTAAATTAAAACTTTAAAAATCATATTAAATCTCGAATATAACTTCAAAACAGAACTTTAACTTATGTAGTGATTAATTTAAATGAGAATCAAATAAATCAAAATTCAACATAATTTTTATCAATGTTTCCAAATTCGAAATTTCTATACCAAAATTAACTAGGATTTTTCTTTAAATTAAAAATTTAATGAAATAGTGATTTTAATTATCTCAACCAATGTCCTAATTAATTACTTTTATGTCTTAAAAAAACTGTATATGAGAAGAAAATAATTAATTTGTCTACTTTAATAAATAGTTATTTTACTAAAATGAAAGAAACTATTTTTTTAGAATTTTTTAAGAACTAATTAATATTATATATATTTTGTTACACTACATTTAGTTATACAAATTTTATTTATTTCTAATGCTTATATTAAAAATAAAAAGAAAATTTAAATTAGTGAATCTTAATATATAATATAATAATAATATAGTAGAGTAAAATATCGTTTTTGTCCCTAACGTTTAAATCGTCCTATTTGTATCCCTAATGTTTGTAAAAGTGATTCAATGTTATCTTGCCGTCAATTACACATCATGAACGCTTTAGTTTGAGTTTTAAAAATCTCTTCTTAAAGTTAGAATACAAATGTCTGGGATAAAATCGATGATCCACTCTGAAAAATAGCTCATCAAAAGTTGAAACTAATTCTTACAACATTTACATAATTCACTTTTCTAGGGACATAATTGAATCTAAATACAAATAGTGGGTATAATATTAAAATCGAACACATCCAAGTAAGACCTAATTGAGAATGAATACATCTAAGTGAGAATAATTAAAAAATATAATCTGATTTGTTAGTATAATTGATAGTAGGATAACATTGAATCACTTTTGTAAACGTTAAAGATACAAATAGGACGATTTAAACGTTAGGGACACAAATAGAACTTACCCCAAACGTTAAGGACAAAAACAATACTTTACTCTAATATAGTAATTATTTTATATATTGTACGAATATAAATCAATTATTTTTTTATTTATAAAAATTTTAAGAGCTTGTTTTATATATATATATATATATTTATTTATTGATGAATGTGATATATTTTTTTTATGTAAATAATCTTTTAAAAAAAATCTAATAGTTAATTTATTATTTTTTTATTTTAGTCCAAATTAAATGTTTTTTATTATTTCTGGAAAGAAAATCGTTTGAGGAATTTAATAATATGTGATGAGGAATACCGAATAAATTATATAGAAACTAATTAAAACACAACATGGAAACATCTTTAAAAAAAGACGTTTTAGGCGTCTTTATCTGAGTGGTTTCCAATACGTGTTAGATACTTTTTTTAACACACCCACAATACCATAATACACTTTAAATATCAATATTAAACTAAAAGTCTAAAACATCATATTCATCTCTATATTAAAAATAATTTCTAAAAAAAGTCAGCAGGAAAATTTCTGAATTTTTTTTTGTCTAATATTGATACTGATATGATTAAGAAGATTCGAAGAATGGGGCAGCGGGCAGCCCATGGAGTGGGCTCCATCATGAAGATGTGAATCGGTTTGACGCTTTCAGCTTCACACGCAACAATGCGGTGCCGTTGTTGTTAATCATGATTTTCTTTTTTGTTTTTTGTTTTCCATATTAACTTTTTTAGATAGAGTATATGATGATGAACAAGTAATTACATGCATGAACCATTCTTTGGCTTTCTCTTTTTCTTTGTTAACATTCTATCTTTATTGTTTAATAATGTATTTTCATCACATGGCTATGATCTTTATTTTAGTTAATTTACTTTAATTTTAATTTACGTTTTTAATATATAAAAGAACAACTTTATTGTATCGTACCAATGATGTACGTATTATGTGAATATCATTTTTTAATTTTTTTTAATTAAAAAGAATTATTTAAATTTAAATTTTAAATTTATTATATTAAAGCTCTCACATATATACGATATAATACACGTAATTGAAAGAGATATTTCAGTACCATTTCATAAAGTAATGAGAGCACATATACTATTATAGTATTATCTACTCCTACTCGTATTCAATTCTTACTTTTTTAGAAGAAATACATTCGTATCGGCAAAGTTCAACGAAAGAAAAAGTATTCCAGAAAAGTTACAAAGTTAAATTAAGCCTTTACTACGGCTGTGAATATAATTTATGTTTTATAACACACTAATTTGAAAAACATAGGGGGTTTAATTTATTATAGAAGTTTGATTTGTGGGTATTAATACGACGGCGCTGATTTTTTCTTCTCTTTCTCTTTTCTTTATATATAATACGTAGAATATGCACACGTAAAAAAATAATGCATAAAAGAGGTTGGATCATGATAAATATCTTGCTTAATATATGTCTAGCTATTTGATTCGTTATTAGGGTTGGATATATAAAGACGGTTTTAAGGTATTATTAAATCATTTTTTTTAGAAAAATTTCTGTCTTTTACACTAAGTTGCTATAAAGTTAATGAAAATATTCTTTTAGAATATAATAAAACTTATAAATTTTTTAATTAACAATAATAAAATTTTTTTAATTTTTTTAATAAAAAAATTTCTTAATAATTAAAATACACACTTGTTGATATGTATAAATAGTAGACAAAAATTTTATTTATATTTATTGTATATAACAATTATAATTTATCATATATATAAATTATTGTGATTTTTTATTGTCAAATATACACCATTCTTAAAGAGATATCTTTTTAGTCAATAGATATAATATTTCAAACATATACTATTTTTAAAGGATTGTTGTGTTTTTTTAGTTAAATAATATTATGTACCATTATTATTATAATTGACAATATATGAACAGTTAGTAATCATTTATTAATATTAATAATAACATTAATAATAATATTAGCAATATTAATTAATTAAATTTGTAAATATCTTTTAATTTCTCCTATTTACAAAATTTTAAATATCATAAAAGTATATATATAAAGAATGTGTCATTAAGATTAAATATTATTTTAGTATAAATTTTAGAGCAGTTCTAATAAAATAATAGATGTCTAATCGATTAAACATATATTCCATATGTTAATACCAAAAATCAGGCACATTACTTATACCCTCAAAATTTAAAAGTCTATAATTTTAAGTACTTATATGGCATTGTGGTTATCTTAATTTCATAAATATTTACAAAAATAAAATTTCTAAAATTCTCAATTGGAGCTGCACTATTCCTATATTCATATAGGTGGAATCTTTTGATAAATAATATTATTATTTCACTTAAAGTTTTAATTCACCCTCATAATTTATTGTAAATAGCACTAAATCCTATACATTAATACTCTAATTGTTAAATAATTTATTAAACATTGAAACTAGTGGTCTACTATAATAAAGTTGGATTTTCATCATTTAACATCAATAGGTTTTAATCCCATGCATATTAGTAGTAGTCTTTTTTATTTTATCTTTTGACAAACTTTTAGTCAAAAAGTCTGCTAAATTTTCTTGAGATCTTATATAAGTAGTAATTACACTATTATCTATTAGTTATCTCACAAAATCATGTCTCAAACTTATATGTCTAAACTTTCCATTATAAACTTTATTATATGCTCGAGACATGGTTGATTTACAATCACAAAAAATTGAAATGAATGTTGTCTGTTGTGGCCACAACTTTATATCATATAACAAATTTTTTAATCATTTTGCTTCTTTATCTACGGCTGATAAAGCTACAAACTTAGCCTCCATAGTAAAATGTGTAATAAATGTTTGTTTTTTTGAGACCCAACTTATAGCTCCACCACCTAGGATGAAAATCCATTCTAAAATGGATTTGTTATCACATGGATTTGTTATCACTAAGATTTGTAATCCAACTTGCATCGAAATAATCTTCTAAAACTACGGGATAATTACTATAATGTAATTCTAAGTTTATGATTTTTTTGAGATAACAAAAAATTCTTGTTATAATTTTTCAATGTTAATTGTTAGGTTTTTCCATAAACCTTGATAATTTGCACACAACAAATGCTATATCAGATCTGGTATAATGCATTGCATACTTTAAACTTCTTATAGCACTAGCATAATCTAATTGTGCTATAGGTCTTCTCATGTTTTCTTTTGCCAAAAAGGTGATAGTCTCAAAAGAAATAAAATCTAGACCCAAATCCTTTTTTTTTTCTCACTTTTAAACTCTTCCTTGGTTCAATTAATTCATTGTCATTTAGATGTTTATTATTTTAATTATTTATTTTTTGTGAAATATTAGTATTATTTTAGAGATATTTTGAACCAAAAGTTGAATCATTGATAAATTTATTTTCAATAAATTTTATCTCTCTTTATTCAACAACTACATTAGACACTAAATCTAATATTTTACATGCTTTAGAATTTTGAGCATATTCTATGAAAGTGCCTTTTATAGCTCCTGGTCCCAATTTGATTCTCTTTTTATCAGGAACTCGATAAAAAAGCTAAACATCCCCACACTTTCAGATAATTCAAATTAAATTTTCTTTCTTTCCAAATTTTATAAGGAGAAATATTTTTATATCTTGATGGTATCTTATTATGGATATGACATGATGTCAATAATAATTCACCCCACAAATTTTAAGGTAATTTTGTTTTTAGTAACATTGAGTTAACCATATCCACTGAGGTACAGTTTTTTCTTTTGTTAACATGTTATGTTTTATAACTATGTCAATATGCATATTTTGTACTTTTTATTCAACCATAACAATTAAATTCTTCTCTTCCATTAAGTTGGTCTTTGATGTTTTCTTTTTCAGAAGTCTACATTCTTTGATATAATATCTTTTTTTGTGACAATGATAACACTCTTTGTATCTTTTTGTCATATTGTGAATCTTTTAATAATTTTCTTTTCTTCTTATTGGTGTTGTCTTCACCAATATTATTCATTTTAAAACTTTGAAAAAGATACACAGCATCATGCTTTCGAGTTTCTTCCTCTATCGTGTATACCTTAGTAATTTCTTAATTGTGAAGTCCTCACCAGAATGTAAAAGTTTCTTCCTGTAACTATTCCAAGATGAAGACAATTTTAAAATAATTGCTCCAACTTGTAATGATTCAAGAATCACTACTTGTAGATCACGAAGTCTACTTACAAGGATTTGTAATTCATGAATTTGATCCATAACAGGCATAGTATCATTCATAATAAATTCAAAATATTTTATCATAATAAATTTATCTATTTCTTCTCGTTCAATATTGTACTTTTCTTTCAAAAACTTCCAAATCTCCAATGATGATTGAATTGACATGTAAAGATCATAGAGTCAGTCAGATAAAGTATTGAGAATATGACTTCAACATGCAAAAGTATCTTCATCTTGTTTCTTCTTTAATTGAACAATTTTTTCTTTCTCTTCCGGTGTGGAATTTTCAACGGCATCAACAATTGGTGTAGTCTTCGGTCAATCACATATACAAGATTGAGAATCGAAAGAAGAAACATCATCTTGTCCTTCCAACGGTTGAAATTCATTCCATCAAAGCGATCCAAACTTGACAAACTCTTGATTCATAACCTTGAACGTAGTGTTTCGATCTTGTGTCATTTTCAAGAAATATCTCTCTAAAATTGTTGGGTATATGAAGATGGTTTCAAAGTACGATTATATCGCTTTTTTTTTAGAGAGATATTTGTTTCCACAATTGTTATAGGGTTAATGACAATATTCTCCCAAGATACAATGAAAGCTAAGAATTTCTTAATTAGCAATATTAAGAAATTCTTAACTCTCTTGAATAAAAAAAATCTCTTAATAGTTAAAATACACACATGATTAATATGAACAAGGATTTTATTTATATCTATTGCACATAGCAATTATAATTTGTCACTACATAAATTGTTATGACTCTTTTATTATCAATAGGTACAATGTTTTAAACATACACCATTCTTAAAGAGTTATGTCCCTTTAGTCAATAGATATAATGTTTCAAATATATACCATTTTTAAAAAGTTGCGTCCCTTTAATCAAATGATACTATGTATCATTATTATAATTGACAATATATGAACTGTTGGTAACCGTTTATTAATATTAATAATAATATTAATAATATTAATTACTCAAATTTATAAATACCTTTTAATTAGCATAAAATAAAATAAAAATATTATTCATATACTAAATATTTTTAATATTTATATAAAAATAATAATTATTAGTTAATTATATATCTAAGTTATTTGTTAATTAATAAAAAAATATATATTTAATTATTAAAAAATACCAATATTAAAACCGTGTTTATTATAAAAAAAAAAAACATAAAAGTGGAATTGAAATCAAAATACGAAGAGATGAAGAAGGAAAAATGTACATCCACAAATGGAGTAATTTTATAATAATTAAGCTATTTAGCACTATTATATTGGGAGCATTGATGAGCCAAGATAGAAAGTATTAAAAAATTAAAATAAGTACATAGTTGTTCAGTTATTATTCCTCAAAAAACATTATGCATGGAAATTAAACAACCTAATCCGATGAAGAACATGGAAACATTGGTTTAAATTATTGGTCAGTTGGTAGCTACGATTCTACTCTACCATGGGTGACTCAATCTTTGAGTCATCATAAGTTTAAGAGAAGTTGTATTATTATGATGGATTAGTTTGGTTGAATTAGCTTAGCGCTACTACTGCTCACATTTCTTGACTTTTAGGTTTCTGACTTTCTTTGAGTTATATCGATAGGTGCATCTTCCAAACTCCAACATGGAAATTTGAAACATTTATTTTTCTTTTATTGATATCCAAACTTTATAACTAGAAACCTAATAATAGAGGTGTTATCGGTTCGGTTTGGTTTAGTTTTAGACAAAAAACTAATCGAATCGATCTATTCGGTTTTTATAGAATATCAATCAGTCGATTTATTGTTTGTGCCACAACTAAATCGAACCAAAAACAGTTTGGTTTGATCAGTTTTTTCGGTTTTTAAATTCTAACTAATAAAAAATTAATCTCAGTAAAATGATGTTCAAAACAATTAATAAACTGAAATAACATTACATTACATTCAAATTCAACACAATTTCAACTCATTCCAACTAGGGCTGGAAGTGAGTCAAGCCAGCTTATGAGCCTGCTCGAGCTCGGCTCGTTAATAGCTCAATAAGCTAAGCTCGTTAGCTAGTGAGTTAAGCTTAAACCTGAAGTTGAGCTCATAAATTAAATGAGCCGAGCTTGAGCTTGGATAAACTCAGCTCATTAGCTCGTGAGCTAGCTCGATTATATATAATTATTAATACACATATCCTATATGCATCTAGTCTATACTTTTAATATTATATATATACTTATAAAATAGTAATATATAATTATATATATTAATGATCTTAATTATTTAAAATTTTATATTTATTTATTACACATAATTTTGATGTAAGACATAAATAAAAAATTTATATTTATTGATAGATAAACAATAATTGTTCTTTTCAAATATTTTTAAAAATATATAAGTTATAATTTATTGATATAAAATTATAGATTATGTATTTATGTTTCTATTATTTGAGCCAGCTCGTGAGCTTGAGTCAGCTCGTAAGCTTTTGGTGAGTCGAGCTTGAGCTTAAAAAATAGGCTCGATTGTTAATGAGCCGAGTCATGAGTCAAGCTCAATTTTGGTGAGCCGAGCTTGAGCTTGGTCTAGCTCGGCTCAGCTCGACTCACTTCCAGCCCTAATTCCAACAACTAAATATAAAACAAACACATTTGTTAAGTCTAAAATTTTCATTTCAATGCATTACTAAACCACTTCTTCGATTCGGTTCGATTCAGTTCGGTTTCTACCGAACCAACCAAAAACTGAACCAAATTAACCGGTTTAATTAGAAAAAAAATAAAAAAAAAAACAATTTTTTTTAATTTTTTATTCGATTGTTGTAAATTTCAACTCAGATTTACAGTAAATTTCGGTTTGATTCGATAACTTACACCCCTACCTAATAATATCACTAGACCAATTCGGTATTAGTAACTTTTGTGTATATATGATTAAAAAATGTTAGGTTTTTCTTTATATTTATCATGCATTTTTAATTTTAAATGAATACTAACTTTTTTTTATATTTTTTCATAAAAAATGTTAGTCTTCTAACACGCTTAAATATATAAATTTTCTTCTCAAAATTGGTTGACCGACTCAATAAATATGTGCCGCCTGAATAATAGGAATAATAAATGCTTAAATTGGCAGCATATATATTTTGGGTTGACTCGAAAGTCGTAACCCTAACTTCCGGAGGTAATGAATGGGCATATGTAATGCATTACATAAGGAATCAAACACAAAACAAACGCACCGAATCACTTGTGAAAAAACCAAAAGAGAAAGCAATGGCCCAAGTTGACTACTGTGTAATTATATATGCTTTCAGACAAATCTCACTTCAATTTTTAGGGAAAAGCCAAACTATTATTAGTGCAATAATTTCGAAGAAGGAAAAAAAAAAAGAAAAGAAAAGGAGTACTAGACTAGGCATTCACAAAAACGTGTATTTCAATCCACGTCTTAGGACCTCAAAGTTGTAATAAAATTTTGAAAAATTAGGGAGAATTAATTTTTAGTTAATCAATACTAGTTAATTTTAATATTTAACATAAGTAAAATAATTTTAAACAAAAATTGATAATATTGGTTGAAAAAAGTTGATTTTTTTAGTATTACTCAATAATTTTATATTAAAAAATATCAATTTTAAGATTTAAAAATATTTATTGTATATAAACGAATTATTCAAAATAGATAACTTCAACTAACTATTGTACTTAAAAGTAAATTCCTTTTTATTAATGTGCTAGTACCTATTATTGTGACCACAATTGTACAAACTTCTCTTTTTCAAATTTCAAGTATAAAGTAAGGATAAGTTGTGCTATGGCTTTTTACCTATTCATTCAAAGTTGCTTTCAGAAACAGTTATGATTTACGTAAGAATAGATTTTAAGAGTATAATCATGAAATTATTATTTTTTTGTATATACTTACTGTATTTAAACTTGAAAAGTATAAAAGAAAATTCAATTTCTTAATAAAACATATATACTCTGATCTTGCTTGAAAATGTTTTTGTCGTTTTGATCTTTCAAAAATATTTTTATTAGTGTTTGTTTTTGGTGATTTATTCTAATTATAATCTAGCAATGAAAGGCTTTTGTAACACAATTTTCATCTGTCTAAGAAATTACCTCAAAGTAGTTATGAGTTTAGAAAGGTTATTAGATATAAAGTTCAACTATGATGGCACTCCACACATATATCATACATGACTATGAGTCATAACTCACAACACTAGATGTGGATTTCACCTAAAATTCTAGCCCGCTTTTTAGGTAAATAAAGTTAAAATTGTAGCACTTTAATTTGTTTACAAGGTAATTATATATATATATATATATATATATATATATATATATAATTTTAATATACTGTTAGTATAAAATAATTTTACACACATATCTAATTATATAATGTCACATCAGTAAAATAACTATTTTTTATATTAATTATGTAAATATTTATCCAAAAAAATAAACGTAATTGTATAATTATATAACATATTTTATATTGTCATTATATTAAAATTAAGCTCATATATTGCATCAGCAAATTTATAGTTATAAGAAAAATTTTAAGTGTATCAAAAATACTAGTGTTTTAATTATTTTAACTGTTGATTTTAATTAATATATAATTATATATTATATATTTTTTTATAATTCAGATCAACGGTTAAAATAACTAGAGATACACTTAAAACTCTTGCACAGTTATATACCAACATTTCATTATAAAAGTACGGCGTCAAATCAATATTTTATGGAAATTTCCGTTCGTACAGCAAAGAAAAGGGTGTATAACACTGTTGTATCATATGCGTAAATTGAAATCCTCAACGGAAGATAACGTATTTATTTATGTACATGTCTAACAAAAATATTATTTGTTTGTATACTAAAATTAATTATTATATATTTATATATAAATATATATTTAATTTATTTTATTTTAATAAATATTTTATATTTTTATATATTTTATATTAATAACTGATAATAAAAAATGATTTAGGGTAATTTACCTAAATAAATAAATTGGGTGAAAACTTTACTCAAATACACAAAACGGAAATTTCTTACATACATGTGCATTTTCACACTTCTATGTAAATCGTGGGAAGCTACCACGGTTTCTGATTTTAACATAAACCGTGGCAAATTATCACAGATTATAGTGTTTGTGGTTTGTGTGTAAACTGTGGCAAGCTCCAACGGTTTACGAAGAGAAAGCTAAGCATAAACCGTGGCAAGCTCCCACGGTTTATGAAGGAGGAATTTTTATTATAAATCATTTATTTTTAGATGTTTGATTGCATCAATGTGGTATCATTTAGACTGCGCATGATAATTGTGACAGAGTACATGTATATAATAGAAGTTCAAACCGCTTAAACTATCAAATACATAGCAGATAATATATTAGACAATTCTCAAACCTTTTTAACTATCATTTCCTGTTACTTCATTATTGTGTCATGTCATGCACCCAACAAAACTAATCTAATGTAATCTAATCTTCACTCTCAAATCTCAATACTCACTGCTCAATACACAATAGTAAAACAATTTTGTTAAAACATTCATTGTATTTTTTTTAAGTTTTTTGGATTATAAAATTAAAGTATCAATTATATGTATAAAATATATATTAAAAATAAATAAAATAATATATATTTATACAAAAATATATAATAATTGATTATATATATATATATATATATATATATATATATATATATATATTGAAAAAATACAATATCAAATTTTTGAAATATTAGACAATGAGTACAATAATTTTTAAGGAAATTTTTTGACTTTTTAGGAGAAAAAAAATATTCTTCTTAAATTAACATTAGATCTAATGAGGTTTCAAGAGTACTTGTTAGAGATCTAATGTTAATTTAAGAAGAATATTTTTTTTTGTCCTAAAAAGTCAAAAAATTTCTTTAAAAATTATTGTACTCATTGTCTAACATTTCAAAAATTTGATATTGTATTTTTAAAAAAAAAAAAACTTTATATATATATATATATATATATATATATATATATATATAAAATCAATTATTATATATTTTTGTATAAATATATATTATTTTATTTATTTTTAATATATATTTTACATTTTAATATATATTTTATACATATAATTGATACTTTAATTTTATAATCTAAAATTTAAAAAAAATACGATGAATGTGTTAATAAAATTGTTTTACTATTGTGTATTGAGTAGTGAGATTTGAGAGTGAAGATTAGATTACATTAGATTAGTTTTGTTGGGTGCATGACATGACACAATAATGAAGTAATAGGAAATGATAGTTAAAAAGGTTTGAGAATTGTCTAATTCTAATATATTATCTGCTATGTATTTGATAGTTTAAGCGGTTTGAGCTTCTATTATATACATGTATTCTGTCACAATTATCATGCGCAATCTAAATGATACCACATTGATGCAATCAAACATCTAAAAATAAATGGTTTATGATAAAAATTTCTCCTTCATAAACCGTGGGAGCTTGCCACGGTTTACACACAAACCACAAACACCATAATCCGTGGTAGCTTCCCACGGTTTACATAGAAGTGTGAAAATGCACATGTACGTAAGGGATTTCTGTTTTGTGTATTTGAGTAAAGTTTTCACCCAATTTATTTATTTAGGTAAATTGCCCAATGATTTATGTTTACTAATTCTCAAACTCAATTTATTCATATGAAAAAAATTAATAATTAAAATAAGATCAAATATTTTAAATTGATTTTTTAAAAATATAATCGTAAATTAAATTAATCTTTTAATTGGTCAGATGATGATTTATCAATTTTCATCATGGATACGACAAAAAAAATTAATTTGATAGAAAGGGGTAAAAGAAAACAATAGAAAAAAAATTTATGTGTATTTAAGTTATCGTAGAATGATACAATATAAAATAGTATTTATAGGTATTAAGAACGTAATATCTTATAATAAATATTCAGATATGCTAAATAATTTTAATAAATATTAATTAATCATAATATATTTTAACCTAATTTATTGTTATATCTTTTAAAAATTAATTTAAATGATCTGAATTTAATCAAATTAAAAAAAAATATCCTAAAGTACTTGCTAGACAGGTAACAAGTGGCAACTGTTTGGTTTAAACTGGCCAACGAATTACCGACCAACCATGAATATGAAAGGTGCAGTTTACAGAGTTTTTGGAAAAGTAAATGTTATAGTGTCTAAAAAGTGATGTCTATTTACTAAAAATGATTAAAAATTATTATTTAATTTAAAAAATATAAAAATAAATAATTTTTAAAAATTCAAAATTTACTACAAAAATTAAACTAAGCAAAAATTAAACAAAAACTCATAGACACTATAGAATTAGCCTTTTGGAAATTTCCAAATTCCAAAACTGAAGAGCATAAAATGCGTGTGTAATGTGAAGTTGGACAAAAAGGCAGGTGTGAAAACTGAAATGGGTATGGTAGGTTCAGAAAGCTAATAAAATCTTGATGACTGAGCAACTTGGAATTTCAGTTTTCTTTGCAGAACTAATCAAAGTGTTTACACCACACACACGCCATGGAAGCTTCCTCTCTGACTCGGACGTATCCAAATTCAAACAAGTCTATAACAAGTTACACTAATACATCTACTCTCTCTCTTGATAATTCATTTCAAATTGCAAATGTAAAATTTAATTATTTTTATTGGTATAATAATATGTAATTTAATATTTGAATCATGTGAGATCATGATCCAATCTTAGATTACTTTTTTTCCATTAATATAAATAAAATAGAATCTAAGTGTATATTAATAAATTTGAAGTTTCAGAACAATAAGTTATATGGGTCCTATAATACTCTAATTAATCATAATTTATACTAACATGATTTTAAGCATCTAGAATTTTCGGTGTTTATTTTAAGATTATTGTTATTATTATTTTCCACTTTTTATATGGTAAAGATTTTTTTTTCCCCATTTTTAAGACTATTAACTTTTGAAGTCTTCGCTGTACATCAACAACTCAACAACCCAAACCCACCAAACCTCTTTATAATAACCTCCCTCTTCTCTAATTTCCTTGGCCACAACGATCATCACTTTGATCCATTCCCTTTGTTGGAATCCACAACCCAAAACTCAAAAGACATAAACAAGACTTGAAAGAAACAAAGATTGTAGCATTACCAACATGGGTAGAACAAACTTGATGCTGAGGATTGTGTTGTTAATCTCTGTGCTGAGCTCCATGATGTTTGGATCTTCAGCACAGACAACATGTAAAGGACAAACCTTTAACAACAACAAGGTGTATGCCACGTGTCGTGATCTTCCACATTTATCATCATACCTTCACTGGAGCTATGTTCAATCCACTGGAAAACTTGACATAGCATTCAGGCACGCAGGGATCACCTCATCAAGTAACTGGGTAGCTTGGGCTATCAATAAAAATAACGACTTGCAATCAGCCATGTCTGGAGCACAAGCAATTGTGGCTACCACAACTGGTGGTACCACAAAAGCATACACTTCACCAATTGCTAGCGCCAACACACAGTTGACAGAAGGGAATATCAGTTATGCAACCACTGGTGTGTCTGCTACTTATCAAGGTAGTGAGGTTACCATTTATGCTACTGTTACTCTCCCTAAGGGGACCACATCAATAGTCCATCTTTGGCAAGATGGTGCTATGTCTGGTTCTACTCCTCAGATACATGCTCAGAATTCTGCTAATCTTGATTCCAAGGAAAAATTGGATCTTGTTTCCGGTTCCAGCCAAGCAGGATCCAGTGGTGGATCACTTAGAAGAAGAAGAAATGTAAGTGCCTTCATTTCAGTCTTAATTTTAAAATTGGAAACAAAATTTTACTTTTCACCCATGTGAAAAGTTTGGATCTTTCTTGGTTTTTGTTTTAGTGTATAGGGTGGATAGGAAAATTAGGCAAATTCTGGCCTCCTAGGGATTACTGTATTTGTTGTATTCCTGTCCTAAAATAGTTATCAAATAGGCCATAAAGGTCCTCTTTACTTTATCTTTAGATTTAGATGTGAGAACTTTGTTTGATTCAAAGATCTTAAAAGTTTTCAATATATTTGCAGGTTCATGGAGTGCTGAATGCATTGAGCTGGGGGATCTTGATGCCTATTGGTGCAATAATAGCAAGGTATGTGAAGGTGTTCCCATCTGCAGACCCTGCTTGGTTTTACCTTCATGTGACATGCCAAACCTCTGCATACATTATTGGTGTTGCTGGTTGGGGAACTGGTCTCAAACTTGGCAGTGACACACCTGGTGTGACTTATCATACCCACAGAACACTTGGAATCATCCTCTTCTGCTTTGGAACCCTTCAGGTAATGAGATCCCCTGATTGAGTTTAGATTAAGATTTTGTCATGTTGCTATTATGATGTTTACTGACAGAAACATTTGTTGTTGGATGCAGTTGTTTGCTTTGCTTCTGAGGCCAAACAAAGATCACAAATACAGACCCTATTGGAACATCTACCACTACCTGATCGGATACGGCACCATAGCTATCAGTATTGTTAACATCTTCAAAGGGTTTAGTGCACTGGAGAAATCTGCTCAGGATCGCTATGATAACTGGAAGCATGCATACATTGGCATCATTGCAGGTTTGGGTGGACTTGCTCTCCTTTTGGAGGGTTTCACATGGATTGTTGTCTTGAAGAGGAAGAAAACAGAGGGAAAGATGTCACATAATGGAGCAAATGGTGCTAATGGATATGGGGTTAGGCCACAGAATGTGTAGGATTTTAGTGGTTAACTGGCTATACATTTGAGTTTTGATGTTGGAGCTTACTGTGTGTATATTTGCTCACATATATTGAGAGTGTAATTTTTAGGGTACTCCAAGCTGCTTAGAGCTTGGTTTTGGAGATTATTCTTTCATAGAAATAGTGAGTTCCTGGGGCGTGGTTCTTCTCCATGCTATTCCAGAGGATACTTTGTATCGGTTTCTTACTATTTGTATTTATTATTTACTTTTTTCTGATTACCTTTGAGTTTCAAGTGTTTTCTTTTTCTTTTTCTATTTTTTATCATGTTCTTCCTCAGGAAAATTTGTAGAATAGTAAGAGTTCTCAGTTCAAAGCTTAGATTCTTGGTTTCTCTTAATATGGCACATGTAGGTGAACCCTGACCCAGCTTGTTTCAATCTTTTGAATTGGTCAGATGAAAGGTATAGATGCTTTTATCCTGTCTCTTAACTTTTCTGATTTGCTTCACCTAACAAGAGCATCCGATAGTTGTTTAGTTCTTCGTTCCTTTCTTTGCCCTGTTCTTTTCACTCAGTTCACACGGCCTTTGAATATGTTCCATGTCAATCACTTTCTATAATTTAATGCAAGTTCATATTTTCACAAGAGCTTGAAAAAAAGAAAAACCAAAGCCACAAACAGAGGTATCACCAACTCGTTTTAAGATCAATGACTTGCTACTTGCAATTGTTCTCCTATCTCTGTCAAATTTTTGTTCTTGATACGGTATCAGCCACTAGCCTATACGAGACTATAACAATGGCCACATATGTAATAATAAAGTATTCCCTCTGTTCTGTATTGATGATGGTATTAATGTTTTTAGTATATTTATAAATCATTGTATCTTACAATATACTTAGGTATATTCATATAATTGTATCTTACGATGTATCTCAAGGCAATGCATAGCAATTTTTCCTGACATTTGTCTTTGTTTTTATACCAATGGTGCACTTGTCTTACGTGCTAAACTTTCATTGGTTGAATACACGAGACAGAGGAGTTGTATTTCTAAAGATGCAGAGTATAATAGTATATTATAATTTTGGTAAAGCTACAAAAGCAATTAGAAAATTGAGTCATCCCCACTAAGAATTATTTTTGCAAAAAGTGATGAACTAAACAAGGAACAAGGATTTATTTATACGGATGGATGGCATTTTCTCCTCGTCCTTTGACTAAATGGTAAATGTCTCACTCTGTTTGGCGCAGTGCTTCAACAAATGCATCCTTCAAGGAAGGGTTTGAAGCTGCTACCCGCTGAGCTGTTACATCAAATTCTGCACCAGAACTGAAGCAAACGAACCATTAGATTCAACCACAAGCATAAAATCTTTCGAAAGTATCTATGCAACTTTTTAGTTATTAGTTTTCTAGAATGATAATGACTCCTGCCACTGCATAAAGATTGCCACATTTCATGTCTAACTAACAACATTGTCGGAAGATGAATAAACATGTAAAACGTGAAATGGACAATGTACCTAACGGTTCTTAGACCATCTAGAACTTGGTAGGTTTTCCATTCGTTAAGAATAAGGATATCTAAGCAAAGTCACTTACGGATCAAATACAACACCTCCAGCTTCTGTAACAATGACAGCACCACCTGCCACATCCCTAGAAAAGGGGAAGACATAAAAAAAAAATAGAGGCCATGAGAATCACAACAGTGAAAAGCAGAGTGCCTGAAATTCATGCAGGAGAAACTCATACCAAGGACCACCAAAGCCAGTTTCATAGAATACATCCAGCCTTCCACATGCAATTCCACAAAGATTCAGAGCACATGAGCCACTCATTCGAAGAGATCTCACCTGACACAGAAAATGTGTTGTTATGGCAGTCAATCATATCATTTAGTCCTGGAGTATAGACTACATGGCAAGTGCTGGTCTTACCTTGGAAAGCAAGCTATTAATCCTTTTGGTAGAGGCGTCTAATGTTACTTTGTCACGTTTTGTTCCAGCCTGCTCACTCATTCAGGATGAAAAGCTTGATTAATTTCAAATTTGTCTTGATTTGAGAGGAAAACAATTATGAGTGAACTTCAGAGATGTCTACATAAGAATGTGAAATGCTATTTGTGTCATCCTATGTCAAGTTAGCATCATGACAACTAAGTTAATCTTAATAAGAGTGCTTTGCAAAATATAACAAAATGTTCGGATTTTGTTTTTTAGCTTTTAAGGTTTCACTTAACACACATAAGATTACAAAGGTTATGAATGTTTGAATGGCAATTGGCAAATAGCAACCAATACATGACACTCTAATCTAATTTGCCTGCCCAACATGGTCTAAAATCAATTTAAAACATCCAAGTTTTGAGGAGCACATAAAATTTATATATCCAAAACGGGGAAGTTACATGTATATAAAGCATAAAAAAATTTATTATCAGCAACAAATTTTGTTGAGAGATTTTTTAGACAGGGTTCTTCACCAACTGTATTAGAGATAAAATGATATCCAACAAAAAACATTGGAGTTATGTCAATATATGCATATTAATCATACTTTGGGAAATAAAACACATAGTGAGTATTACAATTTAACTGGGTTCAGCTTCAGCAGTGATGACCATGATGTAAGATGATACACAGTACCATCTCAACAAGAAAAACATACCAGTTACCGTGGATGAAAATACTATAACTACATATGGAAAGTTAGTCTGGAATAATTTGTGGAAAACGACTATCAAGTAACAATGTGGATCCCCTATTTAATAAAAACATAAAGTCATGGGATATAAAAGTAAAATGGAGCATTAGACCCAATAAAGCAAGTTCCGATACTCTTCTAGTAGTTCGAATTCAGTTACTCTGGTTAACTGAAAGGCCTTTTTTCACTTTATGCATATTCTCCATATTGAAGTTTTGCAGCAAACAATATTTCTCGGTTCAGTAAATGTCATTGGCACAAGTGTGTCCAATAAGGAGAGAGAGCAAGAGGGGAATCCATTTTATTGATGCAAATGAAATTAACAAAAGGAACAGATTTCATATAGTCAATGCAAACAGACTTGACATACCTCAGTTGCAAGAAGAGAGCTTATTAGATCAGTTTTTGTTGATACTGCAAAATATCAATGCATAAGCTTAGTGATTAAATCTAAATGAACAACAATTAAAAATATGAAGAGTAGAGAACACACCTTTTATGGGCTTCCCATTCAAAAAGGCACCTTTCCCATGGACTCCAGTGAAAAGCTACATACAAGAATTACAAATTTCATTTTATATTAAATTATAGAGGAAAACTAGTAACAAGATATGGAATAATAATAATCCAGCAAGTCAGTTCAGACACATCCAGTTCACTGAAAAAGCTATTGATAAATGGACAAGACATATCAATTGACTCCAATTTCCTATGACATTAATCTTGCTTTATTTCTAACAATTTGGCCAGTATACCAGAACCAAAAATGAAAACCAGCACAAGCAGAGTTATGTTCTAACAGTGAATAATTTTGCATATTTTTCTAACCTCAAGCGAAAACTTTGAACACATCATGGTCATCTACTTATAAACAAACTCTGCAGGAAGGAAAATTTCTCACCTCATCAATAATCGGATTGTAAACAACACCTACAGTAGGAACTTTTCCAATTGTAAGACCAATGGAGACACAAACAAAAGGAAACCTAAAGATAACAGAATTATCACGAATCAATACAGAAGCGCAAGTATATATATATGAACCCAAAAGATTGAGAACGGATAATTACCCATGAACAAAGTTCGTAGTTCCATCCAAAGGATCAACTATCCATGTGGGTTCATCTGTAAGTTCGGTAGTGCCACATGCAGCTGTGGTTTCCTCCCCTATGAACTAATCAATTGGAACACAGATTAAAATCACCTTAACAGAATAGAGAGTATAGATGCACCACTTGAATTATATGTAATAAAGAGGAAATGTTAGCCGGAGAGCAGAACCAATGAACCTTATGAGTGGGGTAAAGGTTCTTAAGATGATTGAATATGAGATCTTCACATGCTTTATCAGTTTCCGTGACCAAATCAACCTGTGCATCATCCATCACAATAAAAAATGTAAAAAAATTCCTTTGATGGTTTTATCAGTTACATGCTGCAGTAAGTGTCCCCATTATTACATACACAAAGTTTCTCCAAAAAACTTGTCACTCAATTTTTCTCCAATGCAACAAGCATGTGGTGTGCTGCCTTGATTATTAATTTCTCAAAAAATAATATTCTTTCATGGAATTATTAAACTTAAATCATAAGCTGGCATATGAAAGATTGAACTAGAGTAGCAGTTTTTACATTTAGCCTCGTACTTCCGGATCACGAAGCTTCACAATATCACATTGCGATGAATTTGACATAAATGTTGGAAGAAATTGAAGAGAATGAGAGAAATACCTGTCCTTTGTGCTCGACGTGTTTGGTCTGATAGAATCCTTTCCGAATAATCTAGAAACAACCATTCACGATCAATAGAAGTAAGCAACGAAATAAACAGAGGAGAGAGAGAGAGAGAGGAGGAGGTGAAGTTACGAAAATAACCTCGCCGGCTTTGCGAGCAGCGTCGACGGCAGATGCGAGGAAGTCGGAGAGGGAATCTGCAGCTGAATCCATACAAAGCAAACAAGTGAGTATAAAAATTCACAAACGCGTTCTCAAGTGTGCTCAGAGAGAGGTACCAGTGTCAGCCATTGCCTCGTTGATGGTAATGGAAACAAGAATGATGGAAGCTCTCTCTAGTCTCTACTACACACGCTCAGTGCAATGCACACTCTTCAATCTAAATCCTATTCATAAATTTAATGGTAAGAATTTTAATAAGGTTTTGTTGTTTTTTCGGGGTTCAGGTTGTAGACATTTTATTCACAAGTATATGAATTCTGAAGTATCTCTTACGCATAAATTTATTTCCAAATCAGATCATAAATTTTAGAAAAATTTTTATTTAGTAAAGTGCTATTATAAAATGTCATTTAATCAACTAAAACTTAAATATGCACCAATGGAGGGACTTGCATGTAATAAAACTTACTGATTTTTTTAATTAGAATTTATCATAATCATCTTTTCTCGCTATATATCTAAAAAAATGAAATTCTCACCTCATAAGCATATACTTACTTGAAAATATTCAAATCCTTACAAATCATTTATGCCTAGAGGAGTAATGAGTTACCTTTTTTCAATAATTCTGCTATTTGGTGATGAGTTAACGGAATATACCAGCATATCCTTAAGACAGAGATACGGTTAGGATTGGTACATTTGGACACCGCATCTTGTCTTCTTGCGCCCTAATGAAGCTTCCCTCAGCCACAAATGAAAGAACCTACCCAATGACCAAATACAATTAGGAACATCATCATATAAAATAAAATGAAGGAAACAACCCTCCAAAAGGAAATAAGAGGCACATTGTCTATCTTTGATTGGACTTTTTGGCTTTTGGAAAGATGGGCATAAGAACCACTTTAGTCTATTATTGAGTGCCGACCGAAAAATGAACTCATATCCATTGTTGATTCTAACTTTAACAAGTGTGTAGAAAAAATGTGTACGCAACTCAAACAAGCTTCTAACAGAACGCCAGGGTGTCTTGACTCAGAATTGATTCCAAATTCCCAATCGTAGTCAACATGCCATGGACGCCGACCACTGGTGAATTGACTCCACTAGGTGATTATTTTTGCATGGATCACGTGTGGGAACACTATCTAATTCAACTATAATACAGCCTACTTAAACTTGGTTGAACACTAACAAGTAACGAGCCTCTACAAAGTACAAACCGAAACCGGTTCAGCAAGTAGATAAAAGGTAAAAACGCAATCATAATCAAGTTAAAGATAATTGGTCAAGCAAATTTGAGAAAGGTCATATTGCATGACCTGGTACAGTTTACCATTTACAGGGTAGCTAGGATGAGTTGTTTGCTAATAATAATACATTGGAAAAAACATAAACCATATGAAGCTAACACTTCGGCAATTTATTTGTTTACTATGATACAAGGAACGTGGTAAAATTACATAACGGAAGCATCGAAAAAGCTGTAGTTACTAAATGATATTCTCATCTTGAAGAAGTGAAGACTAACACAACTATTACAACACACAATTGCCACTTGTCTCACGCGCGCTGTTCCTTCAGTTCTAGAGCAGCAATTTCCCTCATAACCTGAGCTTTGTCAGCCTCGAACTGTTCATCCTCTGCACGATGCCAATAAATATGAGATTATGGGAGAAAAACAACTATTCATACCATTGAAGAAACTACAAATTCTTAAGAAATGGCATATTTCTTACCTTTTTCAAGTTTAAAGTCCTCCAATAGTCTCAGAATTTTGCTTTTGTTTGCGACAAGTATGCTGATGATATCAGCTGGTTTGTTTTGGTTAGCAGCAAATAGCTGTTATGACAAGCATATATCAATGATGGCAGCGGAAAAAGAATAACCATTTCCAAATATCAAAATTATAGTACCTTGAAAACATGAAATGCTTCTATCTGTATGCTCTTGCTTGTCTCCTGCGGATAGGAAAATAAGCAATAAGCCAATAGCTAGTTAGACCTACTTTAAACATACATCTATATGACTAGATCCTTGAATTCCTTTTCTGAATTAAACATAGTGATCGTTCAGGACAAAACTTAATTTGGACATTTGTCTTTAGTATACAAATCCTGATTCCTAGTGATTAGAAAAATCAGGGAGAGTAGCAGTGAAGCTAAGACTTAGAGGTGACATATTTTGACAGAAAGATACATCAACATTCAACACTGACTAAAAGCAACATAATAAAGGAAATTAATACAACACATGCATAAGAGATACAGGGTTGGCAACACATAAGCAAGAAGTTAAGTACCACGACATCTCATCAAGTTTTTGGTAAAGGACCATACTCTTAGAAGATTCATCAAAATCCTCAAGTTGTCTCTTGAGCTCACGTATCGTGTCATCACCACTGAATTTGAACGATCAAGTAACATATCTCCCAACAACTGTGAAAGTGAAAGTAATCAATTCAACTATTATGTATGCATCAATGAAACATAAGTAACATAATAAAAATGGTGAGAACAGTGCATTGACATATTACATATGGATGATAACAAAGAGTGCAAAGACCAACTAGCCAATGACCCAAATTCCAAAAGCCAAAAACAGGAAACCATTGTACTAGGAAGAAACTTGTTGGGCATTTTATTTTTCAAAACATTTGTTGGTTTAATGAACACTAATCGAAGTTAAAGTTTCAACACGAATAGTAGCTGAAGCCAAGATGACTGCATGCTTGCGTTGTTCACTCAACACTCTAATAAGTTACAATTGAGATAAAGCCCGAACTTATATCGCACCTTGACAGCTTGGCGCCTTGTAATGTAATTGGAAGATTCCAACAGCTTAGAATTATATTCTGCAAAAAACTAAAAGCAGAAAAAAGTAGTGAGTGATAGTTGAAAATGATTATGTTCTCCCTTATTTATACATGGATTTTTTAAATATTATAATATCTTGAGGAGGTTTAAACTTAGGTCGATGAGCAACCTACCCATTCATAATTTTTAGAAAGGAATTCTGCTACAGTAGATTTATGTCTTGTCAAGAGTTCCTGAAACAAGATAACACAGTATAATGTAAGATGTATTGCAAAAGTTTGTGCACCACACAATGATGAAATAGTGACCATTAGTTCTTTCAGATGTAATCCACCTTAAAAGTTGCTGCAGCATCTGCAGCAATGTCGAAATTTGGGAGTTGAATATAGTCAAAAAACTTCTTCATGTGAGGAGAGTTCAGAACATATCTGATATGAAACCGTGAAGAGTTAGAGCATCACAAGAACTACGGTGGAACAAATATCATAGTTAGACCCTCTCTTTCTTTTCTAATTCTAGAGCACAATTCTCTGTATGAGTTCCTGTAGAGCATTTTGCATAAATCTCCAAAAGATGCAAGCATACGCAATATAGGAACCAAACATGATTGTATATGACTAGATGCAATACTATTCTAATAAAGAATATAACCCTGACCAAAATAATTGTGTTTCAAGCTGTCATTATGAATAGCCTAGAGCTTGAAATCACACAAAAGAAATTGAAATCTGATTCTTTTTCCTTACTTTGCAACAATCTGGTGTCTTATGCACTCTCTCAGCATTGCACCATAGTGTAAAGCCATGTCTGAGTTTTCGTACCTAAAAAAAGCAAAATAGCACTTAGTGGCATATTAAAATCAGATCGCAAGTTCATGACAATCATGATAAGAAACAAACGAAATCACATGACATAACAAAACATGAACAAAGATAATTGATAACCAATTCCCAACCAAGATTTACAAAACCTGATGATCAGGAATTGGGATTGCCATGAATAATTCACACATAAACATTAAATTTTCTCCTGATGCTTTGAAATAAATTTAAAATTTTTTCCATTGACTTGTTCAAGTAGAAGAGTCAACCAAACAGACTAGAGAGCTTACTAGAAAAAAAAAAAAAAAATCAGGAAACCAGGATATTCATAAAATGAATACTTACCCAAGAATCAAAATATCCATAAGATCCATATTTGTCTCTAGGTAATCAGATGCAATCAACTTAGAATGAACTTGTTGCCTTTGTAAATTTGCAACAACTTGAGTGACATCCTTTCTAGACTGGAAAATCCCAGAGTGACGTTAGCAAACAGTAAACAAAGTCTAGCATTAAGACAAAGATTCATGTCTGCAGTTTGGTTAATATGCTAGTTAGTCTGCATTACTCACTAGTCACTACCCAGATGATGCAAAGAATGCTATAAATTTAATGAGCATTCAAATCCTATATAAAGTGTACAAGCAAATAATAACAGCAACAGACAAGTAAACTAATTAGCATATTAACAATGCTACACATATCTGGATGTCTCTTGAATTTCCTTATTACCTCCAAATTCAATTTGGGAAGGCATTTAATGAGGAGTCGCAACGTGTTCTCCCTGAAGAACTCCTGGGTCAACTGTGCACAGGCCTCTGAGACTGGCTCAGATTCACTATTTCCATACAGGATCGACTTTAGCTCCCTGATATTTTTATACAGCTCGGACATCTGTTGTTTGATGCATCACACAAGCAAAATAAATATCAAATAAGGGTGTTAAAGAACTAACCGAAAAAAGAAAAAAAAAAACATAATCCAAGAGTATGGACTCCAGCCACAAGCACGTACTTCTTATGCATGTCAAGCACAATTGGATATTTACATTTAAGATTTAGCAAAACCAAACTAAGAAACCAACACTATATTAAACACGTCCCAGCAGGACAGCCGGAAGAAAATGCAATGGCAAGCATCAATCAATAATAAATTCAATATTAAACAACAACAGCCAGCTGCAGCAATCAACTATACTTGCTCTAAATCAACTGCAAAATGGAGAATATCAATAACTCAAATAGAAACAAGTGAGATTAAAACCAAGTCATAGCAAGTTACAATAGTTCAATGCTCGTAGCTCAAGAACATTAACGAACTACCAAAACGGGAAAGAAATCTTCGTGATACAAAGATCGGTTCTATAAGATTCCAGCACATTGCTGAAATGAAATACGCATCAACAGGAACTCAAAAGCCAAGCCCAAAATAAATAAATAAATAAATAAAATCACCACAAAAAGAAATAAAAGGAAATAAATAAATAACTGGAAATGCAACGAAGATAGAAAGAGAGGAGCACCTTCTCTTCGCGCTTGCTTTCACGCGTGTCGGCGGCGCTTTGATCGACGAAGAGAAGAAGCTCCCGCGTCTGCCGCACGACGTCGACGGGTGTGCGGGGCTTGGACTTGAACAATCCCTTCATCTTCTTCTTCTTCTTCTTCTACTTCCACTTCCAAAGAAGCTCACACTATGAACACTACTGCTACAGTTACTTGGCACTTTCTCTGCAACTGTCTCAAGTCCACACAGCAATTAGGGTTTTGTGAATCTGTGAGAGAGGAAAGGAAGAAGATCAGCCACGAGATTTTAATTTTATGTGTTGAGATATTTTTTGTGAGGGGGGAAAGTACATGGATGCGAACGGTTACAGATTTGTTATGTCAGCTGAAGGAAGAGGAAACGTTTTTAGCCGCTTCATCTTTTTGCTTTTTCATGCCCATCATATTATTTTTAAGTTTTGACCGCCCACTTTTGAGTAAAACTAACTCAACAAATTTTCTTTTTCAAAAGGTGCTACACAGTTTGGAAAAAACAGATTGCCGCTGCTGCTACCTACACAGCACATGATCCTGTTCTTTCTGCCGCTAAAGGATAAGTAGCCCATTGCATATTTCAATTCTTTGACTTCAAAATAGTGTCGTCTCTTTTTAGATGTATTTTTATTAAAAAAAAAATGCTATTTGTACATCAAAATTAGCCACTAAAATCAGCCACTAATGTACTTGTGTATAAATACATGTGTGGTTTAATTTATTTTTAATGTGTATTTATATTTCAGCATATATTTTATGCTGATAACTGACTTTGGTAGCTGATTTTAGTGTACACATAGCATAACTCAAAAAAATATATATAGGTATTAAGTAAGAAATTTCATTTAATATCATAAATTGAAAAAATTAAAACTATAAATTGTACTTTTCTTAAGCAGATAAGTTTTAATTATTTTTTATGTTGTGATAAAGATATAGATAATCACTTATGATTTGGGCAGTTAACTTTTTCAATATCAAAGAATCACTTTTTTAAGACAAAATTAAATAAATGAAGTTTAAAAATAAAGGTTCGTTATGTGTATAAATAGGAAAAGTCACGCTTGAAGCAATACACAAGCAATAAAATAATTTTCTCTTTTTTTTTATGTTGCAACTATTTTAAATATTCTTCTTTCTCACTCTTTATATATAATATTAGTAAATATATTAATCATGGCTATTATATTAAAATAGTAATTATGGTGAATATTGTTATCTAATTATACTTTTTTATTTTATATTTATTATATCTTCCTTATTTATTTATTTATTTATTTATTTACAACACGTTATCAGTATGGGACTCTGATAAAATTTTAGGAAGACTCAGGTAATAATTTTTCATTATGTCGAAATTCTCTCATCTTGAATTTAATGCTCTTGATATATCTGGAAACAATTATTTATCATGGATACTAGATGCTGAAATCCATCTTGATTCAATAGATTTTGGAGATACCATTAAGGCTGAAAATAATGCATCTCAGAAGGATAAAGCCAAAGCCATGATTTTTCTTCGTCGTCAACTTGACGAAAGATTGAAAAATAAATATCTCACATTAAAAGATCCTGTAGATCTGTGGAAAAACCTTAAAAAAATGTATAATCATCAAAAGACGGTGATACTTCCTCAAGTCTGATATGAATAGACACACTTACGTCTACAAGATTTTAAATCCATAAATGAATATAATTCAGCAATGTTTCGAATCACCCCACGAATGAAATTATGTGAGAAAAAGATAATTGATAATGATATGTTAGAGAAAATTTTCTCAACCTTCCATGTCTCGAATGTGCTCCTGCAGCAGAAGTATTGAGAAAAAGAATTTAAAAAATATTCTGAGTTAATTTCTTACCTTTTTGTTGCTGAATGCAACAATGAGTTGCTTTTAAAAAATCATGAAACACGCCTAGCTGATGCCGCCCCATTTCCTGAAGCAAATGCGGCAAATCATAACCCCAGAAGAGATAAATGGCAAGGTTTTGACAACAAAAAAAATTATAGAAGGAAGAAAAATTATGTTCACAAGAAATGATCTCACCAGAAGTGAGATAAAGAAAGAAACAATGGGTAAAATAAATTAACAGAGGATAAATGTGTCCGTTGTGGTGGAAAGAGCCATTGGTCGCGTATCTGTCGTACCCCAAGGCACCTAATCGATCTTTATCAAGCATCTTTGAAAAAAGACGACAAAGGAAATGAGATGAATTTTGTTTCGAATGATGCTGAAAATTACACCACTCATTATGAAGTATCTGATTTTTTTGAGGATCTTGAAGAAAATATTGGTCATTTGATCAATGATGGAATAGTTTAATATATAGAATTGTTAAGTATTCATGTAAATAAATAATGTAAGAAACTTCTTGTTAAGTTTTATTTTCTATGCATTTGAATTTCAAGTGTGATGTATATGAATAATGTTTGATAAAATATTTATGTTTATGAATTTCAAAATTACTAAATGTGTTAAGTTCTAAAATAATAATAAAATTTTTAGTATATACTATAATTTTTAGAAAAATATTTTCAATCAAGAAAATAATTTTACTGCACAAATATTTCTACTTATTTTATTATTATTTGTCTTTGAAAAAAATGGCAAAGACATATAGTGAAGATGTTTGCCTTGTGGATAGTGCAAGTTCGCACACCATTCTCAAAAGTAATATATATTTTACTCATCTTGTGCCAAAAGAAGAATATGTTAATACTATTATTGGCTCAGACAATGTGATAGAAAGTTTCGGAAGAGCTATAATTTTGTTTCCCAGAGAAACAAAATTCATAATAAATAATGCAATGTTGTCAACTAAGTTTCTAAGGAACTTATTGAGTTTTAAAAATATTTGCTGAAATGGATATCATATTGAAATAATGAATGAGAAAAATCATGAGTACTTGTATATCACAACTCATGATTCAAATAAAAATATTATATTAGAAAAATTATCCTCACTTTCATCTGGGTTATATTATACTAAAATTAGTGCAATTGAATCACATGGCATTGTAAACAAGAAGTTTACTAACTCAAATGAATTTATAACTTGGCATAATCGATTGAGTCATTCGGGAACAACCATGATGCAGAGAATTATTGAAAACTCCCATGGACATTCACTAAAGAACCAGAAGAAAGAAGATTCTTTAAATCTAGTGAATTTAGTTATGCTGCATGTTTTCAAGGAAAGCTAATTTTATGGCCATCACCAGTAAATAGGGCTGGCAATGGGTAGGGTTAGGGTAGGGTCCTAACCCTACCCACGGGTTGAAAATTTTATTAAAACTCTACCCTATCCTACCCGCGAGTTGAGAATCTCTCAACCCTAACCCTACACGCACCCTAAAATTCTAAACCCTACCCTACTCTACCCTACCCACAGAAATATCAAATTTTTTCAAAGTAAATATAAACTTCAATCATTTCAAATTTTATACATGTTAATAACATAAAAAATAAAAAACTAATGCTCTAAATTACTAAATTAACTAACTAGTTTTAGTGGTTGTTTACTTATTGTAAGTCATTACATAAGGGAGGTTGTGGGTTCAACTCTCACTTCCTTTACTATATACCTAATTTTTATAAAATATGTGTTATATATGAGGTGCGGGTAGGGTAGGGTAGGGTACACCCTAAACCCGTACACTACCCTATCCGCAGGCATACTCGAACCGTACCCTACCCTACTCGCAGCGGATTCGGTAGCCTTCCCTACCCGAACGGGTTGGACCGGGTTGGATACCCGCAGGTAGAGTATGAATTGCTAGCCCTGCTAGTAAAGATTGGATTTGAGTCCCCTGAATTCCTAGAAATAATTTAAGGCGATATATGTGGACCTATTCATCTGCCTTGTGAATCTTTTAGATATTTTATGATCATAATAGACGCATCTTCAAGATGGTCAAATGTGTGTTTATTGTCTTCTCGCAACCTAGCGTTTGCGAGATTACTTGCTCAAATTATTTGATTAAAAGCACAGTTTCTAGAAAATCCAATTAAAGTAATTCGTCTTGATAATGCTGGTAAATTTATTTTCCAAGCCTTTGATACTTATTGTATGGCTAACGGAATAAGCGTTGAATATCCACTAACTCATGTTCACATACAAAATGGGTTACTAGAATTACTTATTAAATGCCTCCAATTAATTGTTAAACCCTTACTTACGAGAACAAATCTCCCAACCTCGATTTGGGGCATACTATTTTATATGCCACAGCACTTATTCGTTTGAGACCAACAAGTTACCATCAGTTTTCTCCTATACAATTAGCTTTTGCCCAGCAGCCAAATATTTTCCATTTAAGAATATTTGGGTGTGCGATATATGTTCCTATTACACCACTTTCTTGCACCAAAATGGAACCCCCAAAAAAATTGGGGATATATATTGGATATGATTCTTCCTCTATAGTAAAGTATCTTGAGATACAAACTGGAGATGTGTTTAAAGCTCGATTTGCAGACTGTCATTTTGATGAATCAAAATTTTCAATATTAGGAGGAGAGAATAAGTTTTGTGAGAAGGAATTTAATTGGAATGCATCATCCTTAATGCATTTAGATCCTCGATCAGGGCAATGTGAACTAGAAGTTCAAAAGATCATACATTTGCAAAGAATAGCAAATGAATTGTCTAATGCATTTTCTTATACAAAGAGGATAACCAAATCCTATATACCAGCTGAAAATGCCCCAATTCGAATAGATGTTCCAGTTGGACAAGTGGCCACTGAAACAAATTCACGCTAGAAGCGTGGTAGACCTGTCGGTTCCAAAGAAAAAAAATCCTTGAAAAAGAAAAGAGGTAAATACTATTCCTGTTGAAAAAGATATAGTAAAGACACCTACAGTTGTCCAAAATTCTAATATAGTTTTGACGTCAGAAGACGTTTAGATACCTGAAAATTGTGAAAATGACGAGATCCCGATAAATTATGTCTTTATAGGAGAAAAATGGGATCAAAATAAGATAATTGTCAATGAAATATTTGCATATAATGTGGCATTAAATATCATGCATGAAACTAAGAATCTTCAGCCAAGAACAGCTGAAGAATGTCGACAAAGGAATGATTGGCCAAAATGGAAAGAAGTTATGAAGACTGAGTTAGACTCACTTGCAAAACGTAAAGTCTGTACACCAGAAGATGTAAAACCTGTTGGATACAGATGGGTACTTGTGAGAAAATGAAATGAGAAAAATGAAGTTATATGCTACAAAGCTCGACTTGTGGCACAAGGTTTTTCTCAAAGGCCCGGTATAGATTATGAAGAAATATATTTCCCTGTAGTGGATGCAATAACATTGCGTTATTTGGTTAGTTTATCCGTATACCATAAACTACATATGCATTTAATGGATGTGGTAATAGTCTACTTATATGAATCATTAGTTCGTGATATATATATATGAAAATCCTTGAAGGTTTAAAGATATCAAAATCGTCCAATGAATATTCACAGGGATTATACTCAGTTAAATTCTAAAGATCTTTATATGGTCTAAAACAATTTAGACAAATGTGGTATAATCGTCCTACTGAGTATCTGGCCAAAAACAGATTCAAGAATGATGATATATGTCCATGTGTTTTCATAAAAAAATCTGCATCTGGATTCATTATAATTGCTGTGTACATTGATGATTTAAATATCATTGGAACTACTGAAGAGATTCCAACAATTATAAAAGCTCTAAAAGAAGAGTTTGAAATGAAAGATTTTGGAAATACTAAATTTTGTCTCGCCCTGCAGATCGAGCATACAAAAAATTGGATCTTTATTTATCAAATAACATACATAGAAAAGATCTTGAAGAGATTTTATATAGATAAGTCACATCCATTAAGTACCCAAATGATCGTAAGATTTTTGGATGTGGAAAAGGATCAATTTCGTCCTAAAGAAGAAAATGAAGATATCCTTGGTCTTGAAGTACCATATCTTAGTGTCATTGGAACGCTAATGTATCTTGTTAATAATACACGACCCGATATATCATTTGCTATGAATTTACTAGCAAGGTATAGTTCCTCTCCAACCAGAAGACATTGGAATGGAATCAAACAAATATTTCGATATCTTCATGGAATGGTTGATATGAGATTGTTTTACCCCTATGGATTCAAGTCACAACTAGTTGGGTATGCAGATACAGGATACTTGTCTGATCCACATAAAGGGAGTTCTCAAACAGGATACCTGTTCATATATGGTGGTACAGCTATATCATGGAGGTTCACAAAATAGACGATTGCAGCAACATCCTCTAATCATGCTGAAATACTAGCGATACATGAAGCAAGTCGCGAGTATTTTTGGCTCAGGAGTCTGATCCAATATATTCTGTCATCATGTGGACTAATTGATCAGAAGATAGCTCCAACTATTCTGTTTGAAGATAATACAGCATGCATTGCTCAACTTAAGGTGGATACATCAAATGTGATAGAACAAAGAATATTTTTCCCAAATTCTTCTTCACTCATGATCTTCAAAATCAATAGACAATTGATATCCAACAAATTCGCTCAAGTGATAATCTGACAGATTTATTTACAAAGTCACTTTCAAAAGAGGCGCTGATTTCGAGCTATTAAATAATGTCGACAAGAGGAGGAGACTGTACTCTTTTTTCCTTGGTCAGATTTTTTTCCATTGGGTTTTTCTTGACAAAATTTTTAATGAGGCATTCCCTATCACAAAGGATTTTGTACTCTTTTTCCTTCACTAAAGTTTTTTCCCATTGGGTTTTTCTTTAGTAAGGTTTTAATAAGGTATAATCCTAAATGGTCATCCAAGGAGAAGTGTTGTGATAAAGATATGGATGACCACTTATAACTTGGGCGGCTAACTTTCAATATTGAAGGAATCACTTTTCAAAACAAATTCAAATAAATGAAGTTTGAAAATGAAGGCTTGTTATGTGTATAAATAGAAGAAGCCGTGCTTGAAGCTAGGGGTGAGCACGGGTAGCGGGTACCCGATTACCTGTCCGAACCCGAACCGAACCAATTAAATTGGTTCTGGAACCAACAGGTAATCGGGTCCAACCCGAACCAAACCGATGGTCTTTGTTAGTGATTGGTTCGGATATCGGTTCTGGGGTGCGGAACCCGAATCAACCCGTGAACCCGATCATATATTAATTAAATAAAAAAAAATTGGTGTTTAATTAAAAAATTTGTATTTCCGTTAGATAAAGATTATTCACTATTAATATGTTTAGATTTTAATGAGTTTAGTTTTTAATATATTTGGTGTTTAACATGTTTGGATTATTTCTATTGATGTTATTGTTGAATTTTTAAGATAAAAATTTGTTTTTTTTTTATGAATTTCAAAGTCATCGGATACCTAATTACCCGAACCAAACCAATCCATTTTTAATCGATTTGGTTTGGTTTGGGTGAATACACAAAAAAATGCAAATCCGAACCAAACCGAACAAATTACATTTTAATCGGTTTCGTTCTAATTTCATCTTGAACCTGAACCAAACCGACACATACTCACCCCTAACCTTTTGACGGCTTCTTTTTCTACAGACTTAGTTTTTTTTTTCAAATTTCTCTTATTCTTCTCTTCTCTTCCTCATTTTTCTTCATCTTTCTCTTTCATTGTTATCGTTGTCACTGCCACTACGCCACCACCTCTATCTCCTCATTCTCTTTCTTTTTTTCATTTGAATTTCTTCGATCTCCTCTTTATCGTTATCGTTATTGTTATTGTCATTGTCATTATTGTCATCTTCTTCTTATATGTATAACAGTTCGAATCCATAATGCAACAAAATTACTTAATGATGACGACACACAAACAAACTGAATTCAAAACAAATTCAGACTAGAATACACCGAAATTAAATCCAGAAAGCACCAAAATTAAATCCAAAATGCACTGAAATTACTAAATGATAACTCAAAACTCCTCTTCATCCTCCTTCTTTTTCATTATCATCATCTTCTTCTTCTCTTCCTTCTCCTCCTCTTTTTTTTTTCATTTTTCTCCTTTGTTATTGTTGTCGTTACTACCACATCACCACCACCACCACCACCTCCTCCTCCTCCTCATCCTCCTTTTCTTCCTCCTCCTCCATCATGATTATTATCATCATCGTTATTGTTATTGTCATTATTATTGTCTTCTTTTTATATGTATAACAGTTTAAATTCAGAATGCACCGAAATTTTTTAATGACGACGACACACAAACAAACTTAGTTTAAAGCAAGTGAAGACTAGATTGCACCAAAATTTAAATCCAGAATGCATCGAACTCAAAACAACTCCTCCTCCTTCTTCCTCTTCATCATTATCACTTCTTCTTTTCTTATTTATCATCTTCTTCTTATTTTACATTCTCATTATTTTTCTAGTTTTACTTTATGAACAAGAATAAAAACACACGAAGAAGGAGGAGAAACGCGAAAAAGAAGGAGAAGAAAATTAAAGAGAAGAGGAGGAAAGAAACGTGAAACTGTTCACGTAATTGGAGCAATTTTTATTAGGCTTAGACCAACTTAGTTAGACTTAATTGTCAAAATAATTTAAATGTATAACATAAGTCAAGATTAAAATGATAGCATAAGTGTCACCTAATAAAGTGCCGAGTCCTAAATTCTTGTTGGCCGTGAATAAGTTTAGTGATTTTGTTGGTTAAGTAGTTACACAATTTATGGTATTCTTTATCCCTTCACGAGTTGTCCGCTAAACAAACAAGTCACCAATGATTATCCACGTTTTTCTTTTTTAATTATACTTTATTACGAAACATTATTCAGTATATTTTACAGCATCAATAAGTATATTTTAAAGCTTTTGTTCTTACCCTTCAAATTCCGAGTCATGGATATAGACTATAGAGTAACTGATATAAAATTTCTAATAAGTTGAAAAAGAAAAAAAAAAAAGAAGATATTTGTGGATCCAGCAATAATGTTCATTATTGTAGCTGTACTTTAATAGCGCTAGAACGAGAAGAAAACGATGAAATAAAAGGCGAGAAATGACTAATGAGAAAACATGTGTGGTGTGTGTGTGAGATTTGCAAGTTGCAGGATAAAAGCAAGAAAGAGCAAGAAACATTTGTGGTGTCGTTGTGTTATATATGAGATGCGACAAGACCGGTATAGTAATAGGCCACTATAGTCTACAGTTAATTAAAAAACGATAATTAAGGTTCTTTGCTTTTACATCTTCGCATTCACATGTTTGATGTTTCCGGTAGCATTTTTATGGGGAGGGATCGGTTTCCTTTGCTCATATTATGAACAAATTTAATGCTAAAAGGCTTAAAAAGGTTGCAGTCACAGATTGCTTTACCTCAATGTAGAAGTAGTAGATAATGTTAGATTTTTAGTATCTGGTATGGTGTTCAGTGTTCACGGGAGGCGGACATTAGTATCTTGTAAAGTCTTTTCTTTTTTTCTTTTTCTCTTTCTTTTTTAATCAAGAATGTCACTACTAGTTGTAAAGCAATATACCACCAATTATGGATTTGCCAATAGAGATTAACAATTAACGACGAGTTATAAAGTTTTTATTAAGATTATCAAAACTGAATCAGTAATTATTCATAAAATTAGATGTAACATAATAGAGTTTGTTTTTTGTATAGCTGTCAAGTTGGTTAGTTTGTTAGACATAATTATAGCACTATTAGTTAGTAATTTATTTTTTTTTTGCTATATATATTGTAATTGGTACTCAGTATTTTGTGGTGGTTCTTTTAATCAATTATTCTCTCTTTTCACTTCTTTCTAATTCTTCTTCCATTACTTTAAATTTCAATGACCTGAGAGTACATCACCAACCTTCTTATTTTCTTATAATTATTTTTGTAATTCACTTGAATTTTAAGCTTGGTATCATTTTACATGGTATCAGAGCGAGAAGATCCAACTATGGCAGATAATTTAGCTAATCCGAATGCAAGCCCTTCATCAAATTCCGGTGCAGATTTTGAGAATTTCACCGCTTTCATGCGTCAATTCTCTCAGTTCCAGGCACATCTTGACAGATCTAGTTCCTCTTCTGCAATTTCTAATCCGATTAGCCCTTATTTTCTTCATCCAGGAGAAAGTCCTGGTTTGGCTCTAATTCCGCTTAAATTGACACCTCAAAATTATTATCAGTGGTCGCACGATATGTGGAGAGCACTCAGATCGAAGAACAAGGTGAAATTCCTCGATGGATCCATTCTAAAACCAGGTGAAGGTGATCCTAATTTTGAAGCATGGGATAGGTGTAACAATTTTCTCCTCTCCTGGATCAACCACTCTCTCAGCCCTGAAATCGCTAAGAGCGTGATGTGGATTAGCTCAGCTCCAGACTTGTGGAATGATTTAAAACGTCGTTACTCACAGGGAGATGTCTTTCGAGTTGGTGCGTTAAAAGAAGAATTTTATGCACTCAAACAAGGTGATCTTACTGTTACCTCTTACTTTGCTATGTTGAAAGCTATTTGGGAAGAATTAGAAAATTTATGTGCTATTCCTAGTTGTGTTGCTTGTGTTAATGGATGTTCATGTGGATTACGAATTGTTCGAGACTATGCTTCTGAGGAATATGTTGTCAAATTTTTAAAAGGATTGAATGAGTAATATTCAAATGTTAAATCACAAATCATGCTAATGAAGCCGTTACCTGAAATCAACACAGTACTATCTATGTTAACCCAACAAGAGCAAGAATTGAATTGTGACCCGTAAAATAGCAACATAGTGACTAACTCTTTAGAGGTGCAAACCTCAACTGGAGGCGGTTCATTTTCTGGAAGAGGCAGAGGCCGTGGATGAAATTCAGGCAGAGGAGGAAATCAAAAATCTTATAGTCGAGGCTACACTTCAAAGTTTTGTAGCTACTGTAATCGAATTGGTCATTTAGCAGAGACATGCTATAAGAAAAATGGCTTTCCTACTCACCAAAAGCAGCGAGTAGCCAATCAACTTAGCACTGACAAGATAGTTGAGAATTCTAGTGCTGAGATTGCTGATTCTAACCAGGATAAAAAGAGCGATGATACAGTACTTGTGTTGACTCCAGATCAGAAGGAAACCTTACTAGCACTCCTTCAACAATCACGCATGCCAACTTCAAATAGTGTAAACCACATTACTTCTTCCGCCACCCTTACTCAACCAAAAGGTAGGCATTGCTTGAGTGTATCATCAAATTTTACTAAAACTTCTTGGATACTTGACAGTGGAGCTACTGATCATGCATCCTATATTCAAGAGTCTTTCAAAACTTTTCATTATATGAGACCAGTTTTGGTAAATCTACCTGATGGTTCTACCACTACAACAAACATTTGTGGCACTGTGCAACTCTCTAAACATTTGATTCTTACCAATGTTTTATTCATACCTCACTTTAAATATAATTTGATTTCAGTGTCTAAACTCACAAAGTCATTACATTGTGAATTAAAATTTACTGATTCTTTTTGTGAGATACAGGTACTCCCATCATTGAAGATGATTGGGCAAGCTAAAGTCATTGGTGATCTTTATGTGATGGATGCTCAACCTTGGAAACTAACTACACTAGAAGTTAACACACATTCTGTAAATGTCACAGTGCAGCAAGATTTAGGAACTCTATGGCATGCTAGACTAGGTCTTTTACCATCCAAAAGAATGTCAATCATGAAAAATACATTTCCATTTATTGAATGCATTTCATCATCTCATGTTTGTGATTCTTGCCACTTGGCTAGACAAAAGAAATTGTCTTTTCGCATTAGTAATACACAATCAGAATATATTTTTGATTTGTTACATATAGATATTTGGGGACCACTCTCACTTTTATCTACTGCTGGCCATAAATATTTTCTTACAATTGTGGAAGATAAAACGAGGTTTACTTGGATTTATTGCATGAAACTAAAATCCGAAACTAGAGTGTTAGTAGAAAATTTTGTTCAAATGGTGCAAACTCAATTTCATAAAGTTGTGAAACAAATTAGAACAGATAATGGGATGGAATTTAAAATGAACTCCTTCTATAACTCAAAAGGAATATTACATCAAACATCTTGTGTTGAAACTCCTCAACAAAACGGAATTGTTGAGAGGAAGCATCAACATATACTGAATATTGCAAGAGCACTTTTGTTTCATTCTAATGTGCCAAAATGTTTTTGGCACTATGCTATGCAACATTCAGTACATTTAATAAATAGACTACCAAGCACCTTCTTGAATCATCAAACGCCTTATGAGGCACTTTTCAAGAATAAACCAGATTTGACTCATCTCAAGGTGTTTGGTTGTCTTGTTTTTGCTACCACTTTGAGTACTAATAGAAGAAAATTAGATCCTAGAGCTAGAAAATGTGTTTTTCTTGGTTATCAATCAGGAACAAAAGGGTCCATTTTGTTTGATTTAAAATCCAAAGAAATTTTTATATCAAGAAACACTGAATTTTATGAACACTATTTCCCATTCAAACAAATATCAAGCACTGATTTTTCTATAGATCAGCCTTCAATTGAATCATCCAATTTTGACCCTTTTGCATTCTTTTATAATAACTCTGCACATACTTCTTCATATGAGCATACTCATGGCATAATTGCACCTCACACCATACACACTACACCTGATTTATCTGCCACTTCTACATCACCTATGGCATCTCTTCATGATATAGCAGATTCTGCATCACCCGCCACCTTAGACTCAGCATCTGCATTGGCACCATTGGAACATTCATCCATTCATATTGAGTCACAATCTGCTGCACCAGTTTTGAGAAGGTCTGAACGAGAAAGAAAAACACCCTCTTATCTTAAAGATTTTCATTGTTTCTATATTTCATCACATAGAGATCCAATCAATGCGGCCCAATTACCTTCAACATGTAAGTATCTCCTTTCTCACCATTTGTCATATTCATTGTTTACTCCCAAGCACCAGGCCTTCACTTTTGCTCTCATAAATAACTCGGACCCCAAACACTATTCTGAGGCTGTTATGCATGATTGTTGGAGGAAGGCTATTGAGGCAGAACTCACTGCTCTTGAGCAAAGCAAAACCTGGATCATCACTTCTCTTCCTCCTGGAAAGAATGCAGTTGGTTGTAAGTGGATTTTTCGCACAAAATTCCACCCAGATGGCACTATCGAGAGGCATAAGGCACGTCTTGTTGCCCAAGGTTTCACTCAAATTCCTGGAGTCGATTACATTGACACCTTTAGTCCCGTTGTGAAAATGAGCACTGTGCGTGTTCTTCTTACCGTTGCAGCAGCAAAGAATTGGCATCTTCATCAACTTGATGTGAATACAGCTTTTCTCCATGGAGACCTACATGAGGACGTTTATATGAAACTTCCAAAGGGGTTACAGTGTTCCAATCCAAACTTAGTCTGCAAGTTGACAAAATCTTTGTACGGTTTGAAACAAGCTAGTCGCCAATGGAACATCAAGTTGTCTGCTGCACTTGCTGATCTGGGGTTTACTCCATCTGAAAATGATCACTCGCTTTTTACCAAATCCACAGGTACAACTTTCACAGCTATTCTTGTTTATGTTGATGATCTTGTGTTAGCTGGAGATGATTTGAGTGAAATTCAAGCTGTCAAAATGTTTTTGGATGATAAATTCAAAATTAAAGACCTTGGCCTTCTTAAGTTCTTTATTGGGATGGAGGTAGCACGAAGCAATGCTGGTATTGCACTGTATCAAAGAAAGTATGCATTGGATTTGATCACAGACTGCTGTTTGCTTGGTGCAAAACCAGCATCTACTCCTATGGAGTACACTACTTCTCTGTCTAAGGCTTCAGGCTCCCCTCTTCCTGATGCAACCATCTATCGTAGATTGGTGGGCAGACTTCTGTACCTTACTAACACAAGACCAGATCTCAGCTACTCTGTTGGATGCCTATCTCAGTTCATGGATTCACCAACTGATGCCCACTTGAAGGCTGCCTATAGGATCATCCGGTATCTAAAACAATCACCAGCAACTGGCTTATTTTTCTCTGTCAACAATTCTTTCACACTATCTGGTTACACTGATTCTGATTGGGGGGCTTGTAAAGACACCCGAAAATCCATCAGTGGTTATTGTTTCTTCCTTGACCAAACTCTTATTTCTTGGAAGAGTAAGAAGCAGGCTACAGTTTCAAGGTCGTCCTCAGAAGCAGAATATCGCGCCCTTGCTAATGGCACTTGTGAACTCGTTTGGTTACTCAAACTACTAAAGGAATTCAACATTCTTCCTCCTCTTCCGGTTGATATCTTCTGTGATAATAAATCTGCTATCTATATTGCTTCAAATCCTATCTTTCATGAAAGAACCAAGCATGTTAAGGTTGATTGTCATGTGGCTTGAAACAAGTTCAAAGAAGGGGTTTCTAATCTTAGGCACGTTGTCTCCAGTGAACAACCGGCTGATCTATTCACTAAATCCCTTCCTCCAGGACCATTCTCTCATTTGCTTTCCAAGCTGGAATTACTTGATTTGCACAAACCACGTAATACCAGCTTGCGGGGGATGTAACATAATAGAGTTTGTTTTTTGTATAGCTGTCAAGTTGGTTAGTTTGTTAGACATAATTATAGCACTATTAGTTAGTAATTTATTTTCCCTTTTGCTATATATATTGTAATTGGTACTCAGTACTCTGTGGTGGTTCTTTTAATCAATTATTCTCTCTTTTCACTTCTTTCTAATTCATCTTCCATTACTTTAAATTTCAATGACCTGAGAGTACATCACCAACCTTCTTATTTTCTTATAATTATTTTTGTAATTCACTTGAATTTTAAGCTTGGTATCATTTTACATTAGAAGTTTAAAGATTCAACTAAATTATATATAAGTTTATTTTAAATGCATTAAATATATAAAATATTTTATACAATTATTTTTGCTAACGTGATGTTATGTTATTAAATTTGTATAAAATTATTTTACATTAATAATTCATTAAAATTAGATTAAATTATATATATTAAACTGATTAACCACTAAAAATAGAATCAGTTAACTTGTCGCATATAAATTAATTCGTCATTTTTTAAACTTTTTTTTTGCAACTTTTTTTATCATTACATTATCTCATTCCAATCTTAGTTGGAATTTAAACTTGGCTAAACTTGTTTAAAAGACAATTTAATTTACTATTTTTTTTTCAAGATCCTATCACACACGTCTATCTTTCTTTCCCTTCTTCATGGGTTCTATATAACAATTTTCTAGACATGGCTAGAATTTGAATCGATACACCTTCTAACAAAGCATACATGTATGTCATTAGTACATGCCTTGCAGTATCTAATTTACCACTTGATCTAGGTCTTTAATCAATGTTTTGAAAATTAGTTCAAATTGGTCATTCAGACCGGTTGAACCAAAAACTAGGGCGCGGATTCGGTACGCGGAAGGACAATGCGCATCGAAACGCCATTTTGGTGTTTGGCGCACCGGTCAGCTAGGGAGTGCCAGAATGAAAATGCATGCTTTTTTCGTGTTTTTTCTGCAATTTCATATAAAATAGGAGGGGTCATTTTTACGATTTTTAAAATGCATACATTTAACTTAATTGTTAGAATTAGTTGGACACTCAGTATTTGGTTAACAACTATTACTGCCGCCCTCTTCCTCCCCTTCCCCTCCGTTGCAATCGCATCGTCCCTTCCATCATCTTCACCACCGAGAGCGACTGAAACCTCCCTACTCAGCTAACTTCTTCTCCCCCACTCAGCCATGGTGGCTTTGGCAGCGTCTTGTTCCAGCAACTCATCAGACAAGATTCGCAGTTTTTGAACCACGAAATGCTATTTTTTTGGGATTGAGAAAGTGTTCAGTGTTAACGATTCTGTTTAGGCGGATCCAAGCACACCAACAGCCTCACCTCTGATGACAATGGTACCTGATTTGCATTGTTGGTTGTCTTCGGCAATTGATGGCTTTGCCGTCTCCATCAATGGAAAGAAAGTACCTATTGTATTATCACCCTTCACTTGATTTACAAATATCTCCTTTTGTTTCGTCATAGGCCACCAATTTTCTTTGAAGGACATCCCCTAATTTTACGTGTTTCGCTAAATTACCGCATTGTTGTTGTTTGGCACAGGGTAGCCGGAGATGAAGATACCCTTGGGGGCGTGCGTGTCGCCGAGAAAGTAGAAATGTATGATGGAGCAGACCATGGAGTTGGATCGGTTGAGGGTGAAGGCTTTGCAGGGATGGAGTCGGACGAGTACGATTTACAGGAAGATGAAACAGAACACGACCATCATGCAGAGGCCGATGTCGACAATGGGGATGCGGTTGAATTGGAAGACAATTTGGACGGCGTCGGAGGAATGTCTGACAATTATGCGGATGATGAGTTGTACGCTGTTGATTCTGGCGAATTGATAGGTTCGATTGATTTTTTAAACTTGAGCGAGGAGGAGGTTCTCCGCTTTAATTTTGCAGATGTTGACATTGCATTTGAGTTCTACCAGCAATATGCAAAGCACCATGGCTTTGGCACGAGATGTTTTAGAAGCGAAAAACGTGGTGAAGTAAAGATACGGCAGGAGTTCATGTGCCACCGACAAGGGTACCGATCCCGAAGTTCTACTCAATGCCTAACCGGCAAAAGAGGCTAAGGGCCGAGACACGGTGTGGATGCCCTGCAAGGATGCTACTTCGCATGGACGATGAATCAGGACGTTGGCACGTTGCATACTTTTCAAACGCGCATAACCACCACGTTCTTGAGTTACGATTTTCTTCCATGCTCCCAAGCCATCGGAGGATGAGCGAAGCAGACATCGAGCAGATGAACGACATGCGCAAATGGGGCATTGGCGTCTCGCGAATCCGCAGTTTTATGGCGAGCCTGACCGGCGGGTATCATAATGTCCCCTACATAACAAGGGACATGCACAATGTAAATGCGAAGCAACGAAGAGAGGGTGGCCTAGATGCGGAATCGTGCTTAAGGTATCTCCGAGAGTGCAAGGCAAATGATCCAACACTATACTACAAAGAAGTTGTTGACGAGGAGGGCGTGTTACAACATTTGTTTTGGTGTGACGGCACCAGCCGAATTGATTACCAGGTATTTGGAGACGTGGTTGCATTTGATGCAACCTACAAGAAAAACGTTTACCTTTTACCTCTTTTAGTATTCTCCGGTGTGAATCACCACAACCAAACGGTTCTCTTTGCCGCTGCACTCGTGGCAGACGAGAAAGAAGAGACCTATGTTTGGCTGTTTCAATAGTTGCAAACTGTAATAAAAGGGAAGGCTTACCGTGTCCATAATAACTGACAGTGACCGGCAAATGAAGTCTGTGATCGAGCAAGTTTTCCTAGAGGCTCACCATCGACTCTGTGCTTGGCACCCCCTCCGAAATGCCACGAGCAACATCGGAAAGCCTAACTTCACCAGGATGTTTAAGGATTGTATACTTGGCGACTACGAGGTTGGAACATTCCAGAAAAAGCGGTTTGAGATGGTGGAGAAATTTGGCGTCGCTGATAAAAGATGGGTACAAGACATGTACGAGAGAAGGCATAGTTGGGCCACAGCACACATACGAGGAAGGTTCTTTGCCAGATTTCGCACAACCTCAAGGTGCAAGGGCTTGCACGCTGTGGTATCACGGTATGTTAAGTCTCGATACAATTACACTAATTTTTTACGTCATTTCCATCGATGCTTGATGTTCGTGCGTGCAAAGGAAGTGGAGGCGGATTTCGAGTGTGCAAAGGGTGACCCTGTTATGACCACCAACCTGAAACAGTTGGAGCAGAGTGCAGCCGAGAACTACACTGGGGCAATATTCTATTTGTTTGTTCCTATTCTTGACAGGGCCTGTGCAATAAAGGTGGTTGATTCTAAAGACAACGGTTTGTATTTTATCCACACCGTCTCTTGATACGGCACTCTAGGGAAAGATTGGCATGTTGTTGCAACGTCTAAAATGAGCAAGATCCGATGCACGTGCATGAGAATAGAATGTTTCGGGGTCCCCTGCGAACATATAATTGCGGTGCTTTGTCGATGGGAACAGCAAGAGGTGCCACCATGGCGTGAAGTGGAACGCAGGCTCGAGGTTGTGGAGATCAAGCTAGGGTTATTGCTCCGCCTGTGTTATCGTCAAACTCCGCTAAGGACACACGGCTCTAACGATCAGGAGCCTCCCGGGCAGAATGAAGACGATGTTGGGGGTATTTGACCTACTGCAAATGTTTCATATCTTTATGTCATGTTGTTTTCTGTCGAAGCCTGTATGAACATTTTATTTGCTTTGTTTGTTTAGTCATCTTTTTTGTTCTTCCGAAATGCTACTAAAAAATTGGTTAATATAATTATATCTACTTTTGCACCATTCAAGTTGCTCTGTTTATTTACTCTCCCATTTCTGAGCTTGTTTGTTTATTTACTCTTCCACTTCTTAACCTTCAGGTGGGAGAAAACCCATAAACTGTATTCCAACATTGGATTTGTCTTAATCACAAATTATAATCATTTGTGTATACCCGCGTACTGAAGTTATAATATAGTCGAATCAAACAAATTACTAATATTTGAATAGAGGCATTTTTTTTGGTTGACGATGAACAACAATGCCTTTTAATTATGTTAACTTATTGGATCAAACTGACATTTTTTCAACCAAGACATAGAATGTTAACAAATCATCATTTCTAGGCACTGTTTTGGCGGATTACATGAAGTTACATAAAGATAACCCTACAACAGTACATTCGGGGGCAGATTAATAATAGTGGTAAACAGCCACGTTCACTAAAATGTAAACATTTCCACTCACAAAAATAGAAACATAATAAAAATATATTTAATATGAGGATTACCATGCGTAAATTCTTAACAAAAGTAGAGATAATGCTTCATACGGTAATACCAGATACGAGAATCATAAACAACAAACTTGGGAAACACAAACCCCAAAATAGACATTTTTATTCGAATGCAAACAACTCCAGGAACACCCGAACCTCGTAATCGGTTAGGCACTACACACACGAGACACGGGACAAATCTTCCACAGCACCCATGGTGCCTCGGGTACGGCAACTGGTAGATCAACAAACCTCGGACTGTCCAGGATCCAACAGCTTAACCTCCACCCACCGACCCTCGAATACCTGCCTGAAGACCTCTCTGCACCTTTCGAGCGCTCCAGAATCACGTACAATTTCAAAAATTTCAAGTCTCTTTCGCATGTGCTCTTCGTCTTCCTTGCCATGAGGCAGTAGCAGCATCGCACACATGTAACAGGCTTCCAGGTCGCCCCCAGTTGCAGCCATAGTCTGAGTATCCATTCCATCAATGCAGTGACCAATCCAGACGAATTCAGTCATCCCCACCCAGAGTAGGGCAGCCAGATTTCCTGCCTCCACTCAGCATTCTAGGAATTTGTTTTCAAGACGACCATAGTAGTATAAAAAAGACGCAATCGGCAACTCCAACATCGACGCCTCCTTGTAAACAGCGTCAGACCTCGCTGCATCCAGAAATACCTTGCAAGTCACCTGCATGTTGAACAGATCCTTAATCGAATACAATGCAACCTTCGTAGCAATCCTGACCCATATGTCACGAGGAAGAAGATTCAGCAGATTTTCATACTCAACGGATACGGTCCCTTTCCCTCCGATCTTCTTGGCTGCATTCCTTTTCTTTCTGTTCTTCATGGAATCTCCAGCCATTTGCAAGCACCTTAGGCCAAGGGTTTTAGAAAATATCAAGACGAGACACGACCACCAACGATACGTTTTGTGCTCTTATTATATCCTTTTTTGTTGTTAAAATGGTTCAGTGCCTCGTACGTTTCTTTACTGATTGTTCTGGAAAAGATCAGATAATTAATAGGGGACAAACGAAATACTCGTTTTCATTTTTTTATTTTTCTAGAAATCTGAAAACCGATGTTTTGGTTCTAATCACTTTTATCACTTTTATTTAATTAAGGAACTTGAAAAAATGGAGAAGGAACCATCAAAACATATGATTAGATACAATACAATACAGTTGTTAATTTAATTTATTTTAATAATAATGTACTATCCTATTCAAATACTTTGGTTTTACAATGCAATAATTTAATCTTAATTGTTCGATTTTTGTGTTATATTTATGTCAACTTAGTTGCTTACTTTAATTACTCGCTGAATAAATGTTATATTTTCTTCTTCTTTTTTTCATCAAAATTGTTTAAATTAATCTTTTATTTTTCTAAAAATAAACCCCCTTTATTTACACATTAGTTACGAAAAAAATCATACCAAGCAACTTCCTATATATAGCCCGTTATTGACAACCCAAACCCTACTAACCGTTATTCAGTTCTTCTCTGCCGTAACTCCTTCTTCCCACTCTCTGTCTATCCTTCTCCCTCTCCTTATTATTGCGACCCTCCATTGCTCTCTCCGCCGTGTGCCACACCGCCACACTCATCTCCGCCGTGTGCCACACCGCCACACTCATCTCCGCACACGGCTTCCACTTCGCACCCTCGGTGTAACTTCAGAAGGACCCACCCAGAGGAGAACCATCGTCGCCGGAACAAAAATCGTTGCTTTAAGGGTCGTCGTAGTCTGCCATATGTCATCGTCTTCTCCTGAGAAAATGTCACAGAAATCCGTCACCGACCACGCCATTAGTCCCGACGACCTCGCAGAACTGTCCATCGCCGCTCTGATCGATATCATCCGTGAAGATGATAAGTGCGCAGATCGTGACCTCGTTGAGGCTGCACTGATCAAGAAGGAGGAGATTTTGAAGGCTAGACTTGAAACAACCAAAGCAGAGCTAAGGGAGGCGAGGGTGGAGATGTTTGCCGCTAAGTTCGTGGCGAAGGCAAAGAAGGATGAACTGCAGGAAGAGGAGAAGGCACATCGACGATTGGAAACGATGTTGCAAATGGTGCAGCGAAGGAATGAGGTGACGTTTGCCAATTGGATCACAAACAAAACGAATTGATGCCAGAAATCGCCAAGCTTCGTCGACGGAAACAGCACGAGGTGCCAGCGTGGCTTGAGCTGGAACGCAGGCTTGATGTTTTGGAGGGAAAGCAAAAGTTCTTACTTTTTCGGGGTCATCGTAAAGCACCGAAGATGGCACACAACTCTTACGATCGGGGGCCAGCCGGCCAGAAAGAAGACGGGGTCGGAGGTATTTGACCTGTTGCACATGCTTGATATCTTTATGTCATGTTTTTCGTCGAGGCCTGTATGATCCTTTTATTTCCTTTGTTTGTTCTGTCTCCCATTTGATCTTCTGTAGTGGAACTTAAACTCGGTTAATATAATTATATCTACTTTAATCTGTTTGTTCTTAATTTCAAAAGTCATGTGACCGGTTGACACATAATTAGGGATTTATGTCACGATGGAGCCAAATACCATTTCCAAATCATGATTTCGGACCCATTTCGGCAACTATTTACGTGTGCGTTATCAAATACGTGTTTATCGATTTATCCTTCCTTGAAGATTGGTATTACCCTACAGGCAACACGTTTGATTGTCACTAATGTTTACGGGATCCTTCTAATTTAAAGGCACATACCATTATTTTACACTAGACAATAAAAAAGAGGAATGTAAACATAGTATCATTTTTATGATATCCTAATATTATATCAAATTATAGGAGATAAACATCTTTCAAATTAGATTGCTTAGATGAACAAAGAATACAAAGCCATTGATTGAAACAAAATTCGAAGTACTTCTCTCTCGGGTTATAATAAAAAAATTAGTGCAATTACATAATAAAAACTCCTTAAAAAATGAAAGCAAATTTTGTTCTTTAAAAGACAAGTATTCAATCTCTCAACCAGTTATATTATACAAATACAATCCCGTGTTCAATTGGAACATATAGCATGCTAATTATTCAACGTTTCTACAGATTTTATACAACATCGTCAATTATTATTGCACATATAAAAAAATCTCGTTCCCATTTTTTACCTGACCCCTTTCGGTGACTCCCAATTGCCTATCCAAGTTGCCAATTTTGTATAAATTCATTGTCACGATCTAAGATAATACCCAGCCCCAGAAAAAAACAGACGATGGTGTAAAAGGTTGATTGATTAAACAGTCTTCTGTCTATTCAAACGTCACTTCAATAGTGCAAAGTTCAGATCAAATCCCCCTCAAGAAGAAAGCATTATTTGGACGAAGTTCTAGCCAAGATATGCATTAATTGTGTCGTCTGTGCCATCCACATAATCATGATAAATTATTTGATCAAACTGACAGTTTTTTAACAAAAAATAAAATAAAATAAAATACACCATCAATACACATAGCAAGAGGTTAATGAAGGATCATAACAAACCGACATTTGCTAGCCACTGTATTGACGGATTACATAAAGATAAACCCATAACAGTACAGTCAGGGGGCAGATTAACAAGAGTGGTAAACAGTCACGTTCATTCAAATGCAAACATTTCGAAGAACACCCTGACATCGTAGAAAATGTCCGTCAAGAACTCCCTGAACCTCTAGACCTGCCCAGAAGTATGGATAACTTCAATCATTTGAACACCCCTTTGCACTTCGTCTTTGTCTTCGTGTCCGCACAGTAGGCACATGACACACAAGTAACCGGCTTCAACGCTGTCCTCTGTTGAGGCCCTAGAAAGCAGTTCCATCCCTTTGTCACGGCAGTCAAACTGGAAATACTCCATGAACCCCTGCCAGAGTATAGCATCCACATTTCCTACTTCCACGCAGCGATCAAGGAATCTCCTTTCAGGCCTGTCGAGGTAAATTAAAAAGTACACTAACGGTTTATACGACATTGTCGCATGCTTGTATACAGCATCTAAACTCGCCACACCCAGGAACACCTTACACATCGCCTGCATGTTAAACAGATCCTCAATCGAATTCAATGTAACCATCGTGATAATCCTAGACCATATTTCGCGAGGAAGAAGATTCAGCGGACATTTGTGCTGAACGGATACGTTTTCTTTCTTTCCATCCTTCTGGGAACTTTCGGCCATTTGCAAGGACTTGGTGAAGGGATTATTGGAGATTATAAAGAGGAGAGATGAATTTGTAAATGACCTTGTAGCATTTTGCTTTTTAATATACTGCCATTGGGGGGTTCAGTACTGCATACATTTTCCTAGATGTTTTCTTCATTTACCGATGTGTCCAGATAAAACCAGGTATTAATACATGGATGGAATGTTAGCTGTTATATATTATTATAGTATAATTTGTACTTATCACGATAGTATAATTATATTAATTAAAAAAGCATATATCATATTTAACTGCGAACACATATAACAATTTCCTTCTATCCTATAAAAGCGAATATTTTATATATTATATACTAGCATTTATTATTAAGGTTTAGCGCCTCATACGTTTTGTTGTCCAACATTTTGGATAAGACTGGATTGTCCTTATGCAAAATGACAGTGCCGTTTTCATTTTCTTAATTTACTTTCTATACTGTCTACAAGTGCAAAAATGGAAAACGTCAATGACGGTTTGGTTTTTTTAGAAAATTTATTTAGCCAAGGGACTCGATAACAATTTATATTGAGAATTAATTCTAGATAAAAATTAATTCTAAAAATATAATAAATTTATTGAAATTAATAGTGGTGATTTATACGACACATGTTATTACTTTTTTCTTTCCTGATGCAAGTACACCCCTATTCCTGAACCTAGAGTCCCTGCACCCCTACTCCTGAGTATGGGGTCCGCGTGAAGTACACCCCTACTCCTGAACATGGGGTCCGCATGCAAGTAAACCTCGACTGTTTTTGCACCATTCTAGTTGCTTTATTTATTTACTCTTCCATTTCTTAGCCTATAGGCGAGAGAAAAATCCATAAACTGTATTCCACCATCAAGCCTAACCCCCTCTCCCTCTGCAAGGTCTACTAGATCTCCTCTAATAAACGGATGGCAATGCGACCAGAAGGTGCGTGGAACGTCGTGTTTAGAGGGAGGATACCTGGAATATACCCCACCTGAGAGACAGCATTGGCTCAGGTGGATGGCTTTCCACGGAACCTGTTTCTTCATTACCGGAGATACCAAGAAGCCGTGAACACCTGGAACGACTACTTTTAGGTGACTACATCGCCTGTTCCGGGGCTGGGCAGCGAGTTCCCGCCGGCGTTGGAGTTCAATCGATTCGTTCACAGTGGACGACACGATACGACGGTGACGTCGACTCCTACGAAGGTACCAGGTGCATCTGGTAAGCGAAAATTATCTTCTTGCGACGCCCTTACATCTAGTCACTTGCGTCAGTGTTAATGTGTTGCTAACAAAGTTATATCACTTGCAACCAGTCAATTGATTAAGGACCTACAACAGGCCATTGCATCGATCGAGTACCATGTATCCTAAGTCAAAAGAGAGAAACGGGAATCAAGACTCAACTGGGAGAAATCATACGGCAGCTGGACAACATTTTGCTGGAGAGGTAAAGTCCCAAGTCTTAGGGATCAGTGCAACAACGGGATGGAGACACCGTAAACCAACCCTCCCCCGCAATGTATGTAACTGGGGCGGCCCATGTAACTGAGAAAGGGCTGCGGTATTGTACTGTTCAGGTCTATTTTTTTTTGGGTCGGCCTATTAGCTAATGCTGTTATGAAATACTGCTAGATGCGAAGGTTATACGTGTGAGCATTATCTTTAAAATATAGTGATAATGGATCGTTCCACACATGCCGTTTGCATTATGAATGTAATAATTTGTGTATAGTTGCATGCTTAAGTTGTATCATCATCAAACGAATCCTCCATACCAGATCAAACTTAGGGTTCTATTCTTCTTACATTAATTATTTAATTTAATTTCTCATTGGATAACTGTTATCCATTTTTTTCCCAACGAAATAATTTAATTTATTCCTTTACCTTTCCAAAAATAAAAGAGGTGCATTATTATTTTATTGAATAAGAAAATCTCCTTAAAAAGACTCATCAAATTCTGCTTATTAAAGGACAGGTATTCAACCTCAACCAATCATATTGCACGAATGCAATCCCGTGTTCAATTGAAAAATATGTGCATGTTCCTTATTCAACGTTTCTGTGAATTTTATGCCCCAGAAAAGTTGGTTTACAAAGTATTTTAATTATTATATCCTAAGAAAATTTAAATATTTAATACTGCTATTAGATTGTTCAGTAACTAATTATACATGCAATAACTAATTTGGTGTTCCTTTTTTTTGGTACTGGGTGTTCCTCTTCTTTGTTCAGCCATGTTAGTTTTTTTTTTTTTTTTGGTATTGTAAAGAGGACCATACCAAACCAGTGATCTAGTTTTAACAAAATAATTAATAACCCAACACTTGACCCCATCATTGGTTTCAGAAAAAAAAATTATAATCTACAGGCCCATCTGGATTGAGCCAAGTCCAACCAGCAGTGTTCCAACACGACCCGCCCGACCCGAAATATCTTCTGCCTCTCCTTCGTCATTCTCTAGCCCACAATCTCCACGCCGCTTGGATCTTTCCTTGTTGATCGTCTCCGGCAAAGCCATACGTCTACCCGAAACAACACTCCTTCTTATCAACGGTGATCGAAACCCCTTCCGGCGATGACACTATGCAGATCGTCATCCTCGAAACCAAATGAGTCGCGATAGATGCGCCATTCAGAGAGTCAACTTCGCATTGTGATTCCGCAGGAGAAAGCTTCCTACAACTCTATTGACGGTCAGTGACAAAAACGTAAACATCAAATCGTTTCTTGTATGCATCAAACGACGTCCACGACGCTTCTCCCTCCTTCCTAGCCCACCTCCATCATCTCTGATTTAGCGTTAAATAGAATCACTAACTGCTATTAATTTAGGTGTTAAAACATCATAAACTAATTCTACATAAACCCAAATAATTTTCGAATGTAACAAAAATAACCAGCTACAAAGTAAATTTTGCAAACTAACCCTTCTGACACAAGATGTCCACTAGCCAATCAAAGGAGGGAAGTGTAACACCCTAACTATCAAAATATCACGCTTCCGGCTGCGCCACTCTGATAGCTTGGGTATTACGACCACTCTTACAATATTTAAATACTAAAGTATGAGCCTGTTTAAAACTTAAATCGTGTCACTACCCAAAAGACTTTCTAAAGATATCATACATCCACACAAATATGAATACTTACAAAGGATACATATGTATATAGATATATTAATAGCTTTACAAGCATTACATAATCAAATCCCTATCCCTCTTATAAAAAAACTCGTAAAGATAAAGGCGAGGGCTATTAACTAAAACAATAACATCGAGTCAACAAAACGCAATAAAGCTCTTCATAAGCCTCGTCACCCATCTCCTGAAAAGATAAAGCTGTAGAGGGTGAGAACCTAACCACACGGTCGCACCACGGAGTTTTAGAATTGTCATAAGAAGATATTTAATAAGAAAACTATTTTCAAGCTCAGTGATTATCATTGTCTTATGAATCCTTTTAAAAAAAACCAATAGCTAATCATTCAAAACCTTTTCAATGAAACAATGTTTAACCTTTCAAAAATCCAAAATCTTTCTGTTCTTATAAGAAAATCTCAATCAGAAACCAACCACGCAATCAATCAACACAAACATCAATTCAGCACCAAAGTTCATTCTCAGATGTAGCACACCAGGACAAACACAGGCAAGACGGACAAGGAAAGTACAGGTTTAGATAGTAGTTACAGCAAATAGTTCAGGTAGCAGTTAAGAACAGTTCAACAATTAGGCAAACCAAAACAAGTTCAAACCCAAGCAAAGCATACAAATGCATATGATGCATGCCTGTCCTATGGCTGATGAGCCTCTTCTGTCGGTTATCCAGCCAACTAACAAGTCTGAAAATACTTAGACTGTCTCTCGACGTGCATCTCCAAGAGTCTATGCATAGCTTTTTCTCAAATAATCAATATTGCTCAATGGGGGGTTACATTCCTAGGAATTTATATAGTTCCCGGTCACACTTACGTTGTAGGGTCAATAGAGTATCGAGTTTTCTACCTGGTACGCGTGGTGGCAAGCCACAGCACTTTATCCAAGGAACCTCGTATCTCAGATAATTCAAATCCATAAGCTATATAAATAATTCAAAGATCATATCTCAACATTCTCAATCCATATCTCAACATCATCATCATTCATCAATCCAAATCTCATTTCCAAATCCATTCAAAAACCATATTTCAAAGAAAATCCTCATCATCCTTCTTTCCATTCCATTCATTAACAATCCCAATTCAAAACATAATTCTTTCTTTGATAAATAAATCAATCTTAAAACTTATAATGTTTAAAAACAAATCTTTTTAATTAATTGCTTCAAATGAAACTTCCAATTTTATAAAATTTCGGCAGCATCTCCTCTAAAACTCAGACTCTGCCACCATTTTCGGGTTCCATCCAGACATTCCTCAAACTCTTTCCCAATCATTTCCCAATTTCAATGACTTTCCAAAATTCAACCAATTCCAATATCAAATTATTTTCAAATCAAACAAATTCCAATAATAAATCCCTTTTTAAAATCAAACCAGCTCAAGTATTAAATCTTTTATAAGATCAGACCTACTCAGAATCAAACCACTTTAACTCCAAACTAAGGTAACCACTTTTCATAATAATCAAGTAAATAACTTTTCAAACTCATTTCTTATCAACAACCGTATATCACTCAAGCAATCAAACAACCACATCTACAAGACAAACATAATCACAGAAATATATTTTTTGCATCAATATCTATTTATAACAACTCTATAATATGAAATAAATTTTAAGAAAAATCCCTAGCTCAACTATTCGCAATCCACATAATTAAATGCCTTGAATCCCTTTTCCCCCAGCTCATCACAGTGGCAACCACAACCGCAGTTCCAAATCACTTTTGCAGCAACCATAGTTACTCTAATCGTAATAAGAAATAACCGAAACTCAATCAAATAGCAAATAACATTGCAAAATCCTTAATAAACTATAACGAATCGCTAACAGGGAGAGTTCCAAAACAAGAAAAACTCACCGAATCAAGAGGGAAATAAAAGTTGGAGCTGTTGCAAATCCAACGGCCATCACCGGCAAGAACGGGACCTAACAGAAATAATGGAAAGTGAAGGTGATGCAGAATAGCTATGGTGGTTAATCCAATCAGCACCGAGAGCGGCGTCAATAATTCCAACAACAGTGACCATGGTTACAACAAAATAGAGAATTCAAACTCAATGGAATCAAAAACAGAAATGAATTCAATGGAACTAAAAACAGAGACCACTTACGATAAAAGAACAAAGCAGCAGCAATAGGAGAGGCAGCCCCTTCTCTCCAGTCCATGATTTCGGTGACCAGAGGCACGGCCTTCTTCGACGGTGACTAAAACCAACATGCAGAGACAATAAGGTTTTCAGAATCTCAAACGAAGGTAAACCAAACTCAAAAACCCTTACCGATGGTGAATGTCAGTGGCGGCAGCGGAGTTTTTCGGCGGCAGAGGCGCGGCGGTGGTTGAGCATGGGTCTCCCCTCTCTCTCCTCTGCTCCTGAGCACTCTCTCTCTCTCTCTCTCTCTCTCTCTCTCTCTCTCTCTCTTCGCGAACGACGACGGCGCGGGCTGGAGGTGACAGCGCGAACGGCGGCAACAGAACTGGAACCTCCTGCGATGCAACGGCGGCGAGTCCAGTCACGGCGTCATCCCTTCCTCTTCTCCCTGTCACTCTATTTCTCCTCCTCTTGTGCATGACGATGACACAAATGCGACGGCAAAGACGACACTGAGCGTGGTGCAGCAGCGAGCGGGACACGGTCCTGAGCAGCGCAGCAGTAGTGCGGCGGTGACTCCTCTCCGGCGCTCTCTTCCTTCTTCTCTGATTTTCCCCTTCCCCGTTGCCCTTTTTCTTTCCTTCGTTTCTTTCTTTCTTTCTCTCTTTTTTTTTCTGAAGGGATGGAGCTGTGTTTGAGTTAGGGAGTGGCGGTGGTTAGGTTAGATGAGTGGTGGTGGTTAGGTTAGATTAGGAGGGGGTTATAGTTTTATTTGATTAAAATTAGGGTTTTATTTGGGAATTTAGAATTAGGATAAAATTCATATGAGTAATATAACAATTTTATAAAATTAAGAGTAATAGGATAATTGAAAACCTGTTTTAATCCAACACTAATATTTATTAAAAATACTATTTAATTATCAATTTACAAATTATTCTCAAATAAGTAATTCTAATTTGATAACTATAGATAATATAATTAATTTTCTTTATTCATAAAAATTAAAATATTAATTTCTAAAATCACAATTATTTAAATCAAATCATGTAAATTCTTATTATTTTACGATTCCTAAACTTTATAATTTAAATATGAAAATGATCCAATAATTATAAAATTAGATAAAATTTCTAATTTAATTATCAAAACTTGATTTAGTTAGCTTTAATAAAATAATTTCCGAAATTAAAATCTTTAATGAATAAATAAATTGAAATTAGTTCACAATAAGATTTTTCAAAAATTCTGAGTCTTATAAGAAGAGCTAGGGTGATCTCTGTCATTGGATTAAAAAACAAGCAAGATCTGACGGCCATCATCATTAGGCGCACCAGTTAGCCGAAGACAAAGGATATGCGCACCGAAACACCAAACGTCTTCGGCACATGGAATCCGTCCCCCAAAAACTAATGACTTTAGCAGCTAGACTGATAGGTAGAACTGCCTCCTTCAACAATCGGCGCCGGTTGGTAAAATTCAATTGGGACCCAGCTAATTTTTGAAAAAATGCCTAATACGATGTCGTTTTGTAAGTTAAAAGAAAAACAAAACCCTAAAGTTTTCTCTCAGCCCATACCCCTCCTCTCGTCTTTGAACACAAAGAGACAGCTCTAAACCTCCATCTACTCGCACTTCTTCAAGCTGTCCAACCACCGCTACCGTCGTGTCTGCTCTGTCGTCGTCTGCATTGCCCCAGCATCATCGCAAACATGTTTGTTTTGCCCCTGTTTCACTATGATTTTATGTTTGTTTTGCTGAGCTTTCGCTACCTTTGTATCGTCGTGCTTCTGTTGCTGTGCTCCTTTTCTGTCGCTTGTTCAAGCTCGAGGCCTCCAACCCTCATTATTGCTCAACCCCTCTGATCGCCACACTTCCACCTCTGTTTTGTCGAGCTTTTGTTGCTGTTCATCCCTCATCTATTCCCTATCCATCAGACTATCATGTTTCCAAGCTCCAGTATCATCTGTTCGAGTTTTAGAATGTGTGAAAGGTGATGTTTTTTCCTTATTCTTGTTCTTTCTCATATTTGGGTTGCTCTTTTGGTTATTTCTTTTTTTTTTTATTTTAATTGTTGTTGTGGTGCTAATCTTAATTCACGTTTTTTTATATTGTTAATTTGTTATTTTGATAAATTGTAGTTGAGGTGATGTTCTTTGACTTTGGAATGGTTAGGTTGCTATAGTTTTGTCCAAATTGTTAATAATTTGAATAATTAGTTTGATCTTAGTTCACGTTCTTCATCTTGTTTGTTTGGTAATTTGATAAATTGTTATTGAAGTGTTGATCATGACCTTGTGATAATTAGGTTATATTTTTGTCCAATTGTTAAATTTTATATTAGACTATATTATACTTAGTGTATTTATTTATATTTTTTATTATTTTATTATAAAATAGTTATTCTGATTAAACTATGATTTTGAACCAATAAATAAATAAATTAATAATTAAAGCAGTTCAATCACTGTTTCGATGATCAATTCAATTTTTAAAACCTTTCTTTTAGTATTTTTTTTTTGGCACTTTTTGCCTGAATCGTTAAAAACGAATTTTTGCCAAAAACTAGACCAGTTATATGTAGTTTTCAGAATTATGATTTTTGTCACCATGCTCTACTTTTCTGAATTGGAAATTTATTATCCTTTTGCAAATAAATGCGGGCTTTATTTTAGCAGAAATTAGATAAAAACATTTAAAATATTTTTAGATAAGAACATTTGATCTCATAATTTATTGACTAAATTGTTATGTATTGAATTTTTGACACGTGATTTAGATGAAAAGTATTGTCATTATTAAAAAGTGTTATTATATTCTTAAAATTGTTACTTTAGCTTTGATATAAACATTTTAATTTGTTTAAAATTTAAATTTTAAATAAAAAATTTATTATAAGATTGTTTTATTTTTTTATTTTTTTAATTTTATAATATTATTTTTCTATGTTTATTTCATTATATTTTGATATTTTTTATTTTTTTCAATTTTAATAATCTTTTACGAATTAAATTTTTATTTATGATTTTTATAATTCTTTTAATAATTTTTTATTTTTAAAGATTTATATTTTAATCTATTAATTTTATTTTTTTAGTTATTTTATTTTTACTATGACAATTTTTATTTATTTCTAAATTTTTTGAATAAGACATATTATAAAATTAAAATTTTAGAATATATATTTTAACTGTAACTAAATAAATAATTTAAAAAAAATATTTTTGTTGTCTTTATACAAGTGATATCTTTTTTTTTTTGTCATTTTTTGTGCGGCATTAAATAACCCTATATAAAAGTGTCAATTTTAATTGGGCTCTTACATCTGCGATTATCGAATTAGCATACATTAGATGGATCGACCAAAAATATCGAAGAAGGAAATATAAACAAGAAGGCAATAAGCATGAATGCGAATAATTAATCTTTTTATAAAAAAAATAAAATTTATTTATATATTTTTTGTCTTTATTTATTTACTTAACTTTAACTCTTAAGGAAGTGGAAAGGCAAATTTTATAAGGTTTTAATTATCCTTTTTATATGTGTTTTTATCTAACCACACGCAATAATTAAAAGCTATCGACAGTTTACTTTTCTCCCTAATCAATTCATTATCCCATAAGTAAATTGAAGAGCTAAAGTCTTTCTAAATAAATACTTAGCTTGAATATATTCTGAAATAAATAATTAAAAATATACTTAAAGCTTCTTCATTTTATTTATAATATTTAAAACTGTATTAAAAGATAATTTTGAACTTAGCTTGTAAAGATATTGTTCGGTAGGTCGGGTACCGGACGGTTCGGGTTAGGACCTTGAGGTCAACGCTTGGGATGATGGAGAGGCTCGCTGGGTCGTGGTTTCCTGGTCCCGGGTGTGCGAGGTCCCGAGCACTTCATATGGGGAGGAGGGGTGCCACCTGCAAAGACACTCCGACGCCCTTGTCAGAATATGTGCAGGCGGAAAGGAAATGGTGTGTGAATGTGACGTACCTTGGGGGGAGAGCCAGTCTCCCCCTTATATACATGTCAGTAGTGGGCCCTTCCAGTGGGCAGGCTCATACCCTCAAAGGTGTTGTCCCACGGCTGTGTGCAAGCCGTACGGGACGCGTGTCCGGGTCGGGTGGAGGGTGCATTACTGGGCCGGCGAGAACTCGGGTTGGGTTGACCCACGTGAATTTGGGCCAGGCCGTAACAGATATTAAATAAATGAAAGGAATATAAAAAAAACTAACTTTTAAATAATCAATATTAGTGAAAAAATATTTCATTTTTTTTAACTTTCATTTTTAAAAATTTTATGATTTAAAATTTAAGATTTGAGATTTAGAATTTAATATTATAATCTACTGACGTTAACCACAGAAAAAAATAGATTCTCTAGTTAAATTCTAAACACATGTATTAATATAAAAATAATCATACTACAAATATACTAAAATTAACTATTAAAATCAGTTACTAATATAAAATATATATTAAAATATACAAAATACATACTAAAAATGAGTTAAATAATATATATATTTGTATATAAATATATAAGAACCGATTTTAATAGGTAATTTTAGCGTATAAACAACATTTTTATACACAAAAATAATATATCAATATTTTTCCCACAGTTTTATTCCTTCTACTACTATATAAATTGCACGTAACTATGCACCACTTAGAGACAAAATAAAAGACTAACCCTTCAAGAAGAACCAAAACATCATCAAGCATGGCTGCCATGAGATCAAGCTGCCTGATCATCATTTCTCTCCTTGTTTTGGGTTCTCTTTCCGCCTTTGCTCTGATGTACGTACAACCCATGGACGTCAATGATCCCCCCGTGTGATGGAGATTGCGAATTTCGCAATCACAGAGTACAACCACAAATCTAACGCGAATCTAAAGCTAGTAAAGATCGAAAGTTGCAATAGGCAGGTACACGGTTTTTTAGGCAACAGCTACAAGCTTGTGCTGTTGGCCAGCAATGGAACCACTGAAGAGACTAATAAGTATTGGGTACGGTTGGGTATTCAGCCATCCGAGAAATACGTGCTTGGAAGCTTTATTCTTGCACCCTCTCTTTATCATTAGATCAAATGATTAATCTCAGGTGAAGTTGAGACTTCACGTCAAGTTGATACTTGAGAACTGTTAGTTGAAAATTTAGTCAAATCAGTTAAATCATCTAACAGTTCTCAGGTATCAACTTCACGTGAAGTCGACTTCACCTGAATTTTCATCTTAATCTCTTATAAAATTAATAGAAATGAATAAGTAGTATTATTAAAAAATTAAACTATAATATGTTTTTATTTTAATTGTATATGTCTAATGTCTTATGCAGTGACGGATCCAGAAAATTTTGATAGTGGGGGCAAAATATATATAACATGATAATAATTTTTATAATAAAAATATTACGTTTACATAAAAAACTAGCTATCAAATTATCTACTATAAATTTGTGTATAAATACATATATCATTTAACTTATTTTTAATGTGTATTTTGTATTTCAAAATTTGTATTTTAAAATTTGTTCTGTACAAGTGATTATTTTATGTATACGTCGCATAATTGTTGTTATAATTATATTTTGTTATTGTAAAATATGATTAGGTTTCAAAATATCTAATTACAAATTAAAATACTAAAATAGTAATTTAAATAATAACATATAATTTAAAATTTAATTTTTTATATTTCATATTTTAAAACCTTGACAATATAATTAAAATATCTTTTTTTTGTATATGTCGTTAAACAATCATTTAAAACTCAACTTTCATACAATTAGCTCTTGATGATATTATTCATAGTTGAAAAAGTTTATTTAATTAGTGTAGTTATTATGAAAAAACTAAAGTTAATTGTAAAAGAAGAAATATAAATGGATAGATAATACTCTTTCGAATCGATTTCTAAAAAAGAACATCAATCTTATTTAAATTTGAAACTTGATCATTATAGTGGACATTTAATATGAAGTTCTTAAATTGGCTATAAACTATTAAGTATCGAAAGTTGAATAAAAATTATTGTGAAATTAAATTTTATAATTTAGTGAGGGCAAATAAATATTATTGTCCCTACACTGGATCCGTCCCCGGTCTTATGTATGTGTTTTTTTTTTTTTCTATCATGAACATTTGTATTTATTTTTTACGGCAAGTTAGCATACTTATAAAATATATTTGTGATCAATTAATTAACTAGCGTGAATGTATTATATGTATGCTTTTATCCGATAATTAAAAAAGTGTATTAAGTTGAGAGGCAATATAAAATTTGTCTGTGTTATTACTATATCAAAACTAAATTAATAAAGTTAATTATAAACTACTTTCTTATCAATTAGATATCTCAAGCAAGGTAACTAAAACCACCAACACTGTATATACATATATTGAATGCCAAGTACCAGATGTCTATGTTACTAAAAAAATTAGAAAACCAATTTTTAAGTAATTAATATTATGAATTAATTTTTTGTTTTGTTTTAAAATTATCTTTTAACCTTTATTTTTAGAGAATTTAGAAGACAGGATTAGTATTTAGACTTTTAGGATATAGAGTTTAAGATTTAGAGCCTAAAAATTTAAGATAATAAAAAAAACTGATTTTTTTTCTTCTAAAAATAGAAAAATTCAAACTCGCGCGACCTCTAAATAAGTATAAAAAAATTATATCATTTGAGTTATAATTCGTTGGCAAAAAAAAAAACTGATTGTTGTTAACCGAAAAAGTTAGCTATTTAATTGAACTCCTACATTACATATACATCTTTGTTCATATATTTCTATTTTATTTATGAGAGCCGATATTAAATAGCATAATAATTTAAAACATTTATAATTGAAAATTTAAAATATACCAGATAAATATAAACGAAAATTCATATAGGTAGCGTTTGGTGGAGAGATAGAGACAAAAAGACTGAGATTGAGAGACAGAAACTAAGAGACAGAGATTAAAATAAATTTCAGTATTCTGTTTGGTACAAAATAGGAGACATAAATTAAAACAAGAATGAAACTCTAATTTAATTTGCACAAAGGGTAAAATTAGAATTAATTAACTGAAATGAGAGTATTTTAGGTATAAAATGTTATTAAAGTTTCAGTCTCTATCTCTAAAAATTTTAGTCCCTGTGTCTCCACTTTTTGGAGGTACTGAAATACTGAAATTTGAGAAAGAGACAGAAATTTTAGTACCAATCTCTCAACCAACAAACATGATACTGAGTCTCAATCTCTCAGTCTCTATCTGAATACCTCAAAACAAACACTACTATATATACATGTGAGCGTATATGTGCGTGCGTGCATGTGCATGTGTGTGTTAAATTTACTTGATATTTTGATTTTATAATAGACATTTTTGGGTTTCAAGCTTCAGCATCATCTGTTCGAGTTTTAGAACGTACGAAAGGTGATATTTTTTCTTTGTTCTTGTTCTTTCTCATATTTGGGTTGCTCTCCCAGTTATTTCTAATTTTTTCTTATTTTAATTGTTGTTGTGGTGCTAATCTTAATTCATGTTTTTGATATTGTTAATTTGATAAATTATTATTGAGGTGAAGTTCTTTGGAATGGTTAGGTTGCTATATTTTTGTCCAAATTGTTAATAATTTGAATAATTTGTTTGATCTTAGTTCACGTTCTTTATCTTGTTTATTTGGTAATTTGATAAATTGTTATTGAAGTGTTGATTATGACCTTGTGATTATTAGGTTATATTTTTGTCCAATTATTAAAGTTTATATTTGACTATATTATAGTTTAATGAATTTATTTATATTTTATTTATTATCTTATTATAGAATAGTTATTTTGATTAGAATAAAATTTCTTTTCGATCCTTAATCATTTACGAATTTGACCTAGCGCCCCCTCACCATTAGAAATTAACAACACGACCTTCATCGATTCTCTCTGTGTGACCAAAAGGACTCTTTTGTCGGTTTACGGGTAAAAAATAACCGGAAGATCCTATCTGTACCGATAACTGTTATACGTGGACCGAGTGTTGTTGATAGGATAGAATCCATGTACACAGTCATCAAAAACGCTGCAGTTTTGATTCCAGTTCTTAATAAGAGTACTATCAAATGTTAATGTGAACCCTAAATATCAAATCTCACCTTGCATTCAGTGATGAACATGGAAGAACATTCATCAGGTTCAATCCGTCGTTCATGGAAAGAGAAGTCGACGGGAGCTTCAAGCGACAACTCTGACAATGTTGGCATGGCAACGAAGAAGTTCACAAATCCAAACTGTTATTGTGGAGCTCATGCGATTCTCTTTGAATTCACCACATCAAATAATCCAAATAGGTTGTTCTTTGGTTGCAATTATTTCAAGGTACATTAGGATTTATTCCATCTTACAATCTTCTCTGTAATTAGGTTGATTAAAAAATAATTGTTCATAATTGTAGACTCCTTCAACGCATTGCAAATATTTTAAGTGGCTGGATGAGCTGATAACTGAGTCTGGCTACACGGTGGTAGAAGACCAGAAGATGGAAGTTCATGGGAGATTGAAGGAGTTGGAGGACAAAATTAAAGAGATGGAGATTAAGCTATATGATGGAGTTCATGGAAGAAAATACACAAGACAAAATAGATGTGTTATCATGGCATTTGTCATTATTGTTGTTGTTAGATTTTTTATTACTGCACTTTAGTCTAATAGGATGTAAAAAAATTATAACTTATTTTGGATGTTGATGTTATGAACTAGATGCACATTATGGACGGTGACTATGATGTTAAATTGTTGAATTTCAATAATGGAAAGATTGTTGTGATTTAAATTGTAAGTAACCTTGTGACATATGGTCTTCTAGTATTTTTCACTGTTTTGAGTTGAAGTGACAATTTCTGAGTGTTTTGTTATTTGAAGTAAGTTTTCATACAATCTCATTGAATCAAGAATAAACCAAATCTAGTATGCAATCAAAATCTTTATCCTGAAACACAAAATATCATAATATATAAAAAATTGCAAAACACCTACATGCCATTACATATTATGCCTTGGTAACTAAACAAAACAGATAATCTAAAGTGTTCAAGTACTGGAAGTTCCAAAATACTAGACCAATGTTAGGCATAGTTTACAATCAAATATAAGTTACAAAATACTATCCAAAATACTAGTCATAACTATCTAGTCTTCATTTTTTCCGTGGAGCTTTAAAAGGGGTGCAGTGGAGCCAAATTCTTTAAAGCTTAGTGGTGCTCCGAAGCTTGGTGCCTTGATTCCTTGTTTGAGTCCTGGTGTTGAGATGAATTGGAACACCTAGCTGCAGTGTCAGTACTAGTTGCTGCTTATGTCTCGAGAGAAATGCCAATGGATGTAGTTGATCTTGTAGCCATCCTTGATTGGGTTGATGGGGATTGGTTTGTGAGCACAGTGGGTGGAAGTAACGGCCCATGAACTTGAGATGTCAATGGCTTACGAATTGGCTGTTTCTTCTGGAATGGTCTTGCCAATACATAGCCTTTTACTCTGTATATCATAACCCTTTGAACATCTCCTCTAAATCCTTAAAATTAGCAAAGTCAATGTCCAACTTGGAGAATCTTTCCACCTTACCATTAACGTAGCTGAGCATTCCATTATCGTCTCTCTCAAACCACCTCCATGGTGAAATACTGGTATAATCTCAACAGCCACCTACAATATATAAACTTTACTCAGTAATCCATAAATAAATTATTATTAACAGACATTAATATACTCAAAACAGACAAAAAATTTTACTCGAAGTAATGATCCAACCCTAGTAAAAGTGACTGTTTTTCACAAATGTAAAAAAAAACACATATCATACTTTATGGTGGTCCATGGTAAGCATACTTCCTTCTGATAAACAAATGAAGGAGTACAGTGATGCTGTTTACAAACGGTTGTACAAACTCACCTCTAAGAACGGAAGTGCGACTCCGTCAATAGCATGTCACCACCTCCGTCAGCAAACGCCACGTTACTGTGCAGTTACGTCGTCCTCACCGGCTCTCTTTCGTTGTCGTTTCTGACGAGAAGCTTGACAGTCTCTAGGGTTTACGATAATCCTTTGTGTGGATGAGGGCAAAGAGTGAGAGCGAGTGTGTGATACTTAAGGGAGAGAATGAAGAATGTATGTTATAATCTGATTCCATCTTGCATCAAAACGGCAACGTTTTTGCTGATTGTGCAAGGACCTAATTGTCTCATCAAATCGTTAGAATCAACGTCAGATAGTTACCGTTACACGTAGAATTTCTCGGTTACATTTCATGGAAGAACTGTTACAGGGTCCTTTTGATCACACAAAGAGAATCAATGGAGACCGCGTTGTTAATTTCTAATGGTGAGGGGGGCGCCAGGTCAATTTCGTAAATGGTTAGGGATCGGAGAGAAGTTTTATTCTTTTGATTAACCTACAGTTTTAAATCAATAAATAAGTAAATTAGTAATTAAAGTGGTTTGATGACTTTTTCGATGATCAGTTCAATTTTTAAAATCTTTCTTTTAATGCTCTTTTTTTGCACTTTTTGACTGAATTATTAGGAACAAATTTTTGCCAAAAACTAGACCAGTTATATGCAGTATTTAGAATTATGATTTTTGTCACCATGCTCTACTTTTTTGGATTCGAAATTTATTATCCTTTTGCAAATAAATGCAGGCTTTATTTTTGCGGAGACTAGATAAAAGTTTTTAAAATATCTTTAGATAAAGATGTTTGATATCATTTATTAACTAAATTGTTACGAATTAGATTTTTGACATGTAATTTAGATTAAAAGTATTGTTATTATTAAAAAGTGTTATTATATTTTTAAAATCATTACTTTAGTTTTGACACTAACTTTTTAATTTATTTAAAATTTAATTTTTAATAAAAAATTTGTTATAAGATTGTTTTTATCCTTTTATTATTTTTTTTAAATTTTATAATATTATTTTCTATTTTTATTTCATTATATTTTGATATTTTTTATTTTTTTAATTTTAATAATCTTTTACGAGTTAAATTTTTATTTATGGTTTTTATAATTCTTTTAATAATTTTTTATTTTTAAAGATCTATATTTTAATCTATTAATTTTATTTTTGTAATTATTTTACTTTTAGTATAACAATTTTTGTTTATTTTTAAATTTTTTGAATAAAACATATTATAAAGTTAAAATTTTAAAATATATATTTTAAATGTAACTAAATAAATAATTTTAAAAGAAAATTTGTTATCTTTATACAAGTGATGCTTTTTTCTGGGTCATTTTTTGTGCGGCATTAAATAACCCTATATGGAGGTGTCAACTTTAATTGGGCTCTAGCATCTGCGATTATCCGATTAGCATACACTAGACGGACTGACCAAAAATAATGAGGAAGTAAATATAAACAAGAAGACAATATATAAGTTGCACATCTTTATTGGGAGATTTTTTATTTAAATAAATAAAATAAATGTAATAATTATCGAAATAAATAATTTTAAAAATAATTATTGTTTTGCATTCTTTAGTCATATTTTGTTTACAGTGTAAATGAGATGACAATTCATGTATTTCGTTTACACTGTAAACGGAATATGACACGTCAGCTGCAACGTGTCTATCTCGTTTACACTGTAAACAAGATATATGAAATGTTCATCTCGTGTTCAGTGTAAACGAGATATATGGAAGACAATCCCAGCAGCTATAAAAGGATGTCTAACCCTTGTTATTCTTCACAAACTTTTTCTATCCTTTTTGTGTCTCATATTTCTCACTAATACAAGGCATTAATGGCCGGTAATATAGTCCGTACATGGTTGTGCTTGTTTATCCCAATTGTCGTATGAGAAATGGCGACAACGGGATGACATTTGTGTGTGAGGATCCGATATTGTTTCGCACTCAGCGTGTGGAGACGTTGTCGGATTTGAAGAGTTTGATATTGAGCAAGATCGGTGGTACACAAGCGAGGGAAGTCAGAAGGGTGGCATATAGGTTGCTGGCACCCATGGATAACGGAGTCTTCTGGTTTCGACTTTTCCAACTTCTAGGGGACGAGCATGTGCGACTGATGTTAGACATCCATGAGAGGATCATGGTAGAGCAGGTAATGGAGCTTTCCGCAGAGGTGGGTCACAGGGGTGGTGGGAGTTCCGTACACTCGACCTATGTACAGGATAACGGACCTCTCGCACCACCGCCCGTTCATGTCGCCATTCCAGTGGATGAGGCATAGGAGGGCGAGAAGGAGTTGGACGAGGATTACGTGGCGGACAGCGACTCGTCCTATGGTGTGGATGGGGATGAGTGTGTTCCGGAGACACCTGTCCAGACTGTGGTGTGGCATGTTCTGCTTCCACCTCACCCAATTCCGGCACTATTGGTAGTGCCATCTCACTATCACAGTCTGGATCTAGATGCCATGCATGAGAGGACTCCGTTTTCTGACACGGGTGAAGAGGATTACAACCTAGACGGCGGTGTAGAGTTTCAGGTCGGCCACAGGTTTAGAAGCCGAGAGACAGTGCTTTAGGGTGTAAAGAACTACAGTATTCGCAGGAATGCGGAGTCCCAGGTGATCGAATCGGATCGGTTAAAGTACCATGTGCAGTACCGTCAAGCTGAGAATGGGTGTCAATGGAGCCTCTGTGTGGCCCTTCGGCAGAACCTCGGATACTGGTAAGCTTAAATTTAATTCCGCTTGTCAGTACTTCTGTACGAAATATTAAGTAGGTGTACGACATGGCTAAAGCAATACTGTTTTGTTGTGTTCAAGGAGGTTCGAAGAGTTGGTGGAGTGCACAGTTATCTAGCACCGACCATGTCTCAAGACCATCGTCAGTTAGACAGCAGTCTGATCTGCAGGGTCATCTTGCCATTGATTCAGTCCAACCCCTCTGTAAGCATTCCAGTTTTGCAAGGTGCGATCCAAGCAAGCTATCACTTCAAATCATCCCACAGAAAGGTGTGGATGGCCAAGCAGAAGGCAATTGCACAAATATACGGGGATTGAGAAGAGTCGTACGAAAATATACCGTAATACAGCATAGCAAGTATTTAAATTCACAATATATTCTAAGTCGTGACTAACCTCATCGAACCGTAATCGGTCGATCGAAACCTTCCCATGCAGTACCCTAGCCTGATGCTGATCCCTACTCTGTTGCTGCAATCCAACCAACCTGACAGTAAGGGAGATATATACGATTTGTTAAGTAACAAACCATATGAATTGACAACAAAATTTAATGCAAATATAAAAATAATATTTGGTTACCTCGCAGCTAGCGGATACTGGTAGATTCCTCTATCTGGTGGACACCACTGAGGAAATCTCTGATAAATCCAGCTCATCAAAAGCGGAGTGCAACCGGCAATGTCCGTGACGCCCCGCTGTGCCGCCAAACAAAGTGACTGGTACGTTCAGGATAGCACAGTCGAGTCCCAAGATAATGCCCTACACTCCGCAAAGTTCTGGAGAAGCGGTAGCCATCGTATGTGCACCAGGTTGTTGGACTTGTTTGTCAGCAGACACCGAGCGTACTGTCGGAGGGTCTCCAGGTCGTCGGTCGGGGGCATCTGGCGGACACGATCCCGCAACCACACCAGCTTCAGTGTGAAAAACCCATTCCTTTGCGCAGCCTGCTGTGCTGCCACTGGAGGCCTGTCACCAAGCAGCTGCTCCACCATAACCCATGTCTCCATGCCGTACCACTTATCGAAGTCACGGATCGGAGGCCGTGTGCGCATAGGCCTAGGTGGTACGCCACGTCCTGCAGGGTGATAGTGACCTCACCCCACGGGAGATGAAACGTGTGCGTCCCCGGACGCCATCACTCCACGAGTGCCGAAATCAGGGAATTGTCAAAAGTGAAGTCCCTGAGTAGCACCGTGTTGCCGAATCCAGTCTCTGCCAGATATGGGACGATGGCGTCCGGTGGAGAAAGGGTATGGCTCACTCGTCGGGGCAGTAGAAGGCGGGACCTCTGAACAAGAAAAAAAAATTCAGCCTTATAAAGAGATGATCATAAATTTATGCACATATTTGAATTCTTACTCTTTTTTTATTTTTTGTGTTTAAATCAGCATAACATGTCATACACAGCAATTATTTCTATTTAACTTACAGTTACTTCTAATTAAGAACATACTTCCATGTTTCTAACCTACACATGTCTCTAAATTACATATGGCAGGATACCTTTCATAATTAGAACATTATACATACTAACAACCTAGCACAAGAAAAATAAAGTTTCAAATCAATAATTATGTCATAACAACCTTGCACAAGCAAATAGAGTTCCAAATTCCTTCTAGAGACCACTCACTAAACTATTTAACTACGTTGTTGTCAATTCAGAACTACCCTAACAATGGCCACATACTTAGATTAAACGAACAGAATACAACTAACCTCGAAGTCAGTCGTCCTGGCGTAATACGATGTGTCGTTCAGTCTGTTGATGTCTCCGTCATTTCTTGCCTGACGTGCCATTACCGTATAAGTCTAAAATAGAATAAGAAAGGGACAAAAGAGGAGAGAAAGAGGTTGATTCAGTCAAAATGGGGCCCAGACTGCTGCTGTAAACGACTTCTATTTATAGGCGCAGACAGGCTTTATCTCGTTTACAATGTAAACGAGATAGACACGTTACAGCTGACGTGTCATATCTCGTTTACAGTGTAAACGAGATATATGAATTATCATCGTAAACGAGATATGACTACGGAATGCAAAACGGTAATTATTTTTACAATTATTTATTTCAATAATTATTATATTTATTTTATTTATTTAAATAAAAAATCACTTTATTGGGATTTATTTTTAACACAAAAAAACAAATTAACTTGATTTTGATAAATTATGGTCAGTGAATAAGCATGAATGCGAATAATTAATCTTTTTATAAAAAAATAAAATTTATTTATATATTTTTTGTCTTTATTTATTTACTTAACTTTAACTCTTAAGGAAGTGGAAAGGCAAATCTTATAAGGTTTTAATTATACTTTTTATATATGTTTTATCTAACCACACGCAATAATCAAAAGCTGTCGACAATTTACTTTTCTCCCTAATCAATTCATTATCCCATAAGTAAATTAAAGAGCTAAAGTCTTCCTAAATAAATACTTAGCTTGAATATATTCTGAAATAAATAATTAAAAATATACTTATAACTTCTTCATTTTATTTATAATATTTAAAATTGTATATTAAAAGATAATTTTGAACTTAGCTTGTAAAGACACTAAATAAATGAAAGGAATATATAAAAAAAAAATAACTTTTAAATAATCAATATTAATAAAAAAAAAATTTCTTTATGATAATTTTCTTTTAACTTTCATTTTTTAAAATTTTATGATTTAGAATTGAAGATTTGAGATTTAGAATTTAATATTATAGTTTACTGATGTTAACCGAAAAAAATAGATTCTCTAGTTGAATTCTAAACACATATATTAATACAAAACCAATCATGCTATAAGTATACTAAAATTAGCTATTAAAATCAGTTACGAATATAAAATATATGTTAAAATATATAAAATATATATTAAAAATGAGTTAAATAATACATACATTTGTATATAAATATATAAGAACCGGTTTTGATGGCTGAGTTTAATATACAAATAATATTTTAAAACATAAAAATAATATATCAATATTTTTCCCACAGTTTTATTCCTTCTCCTACTGTATAAATTGCACGTAACTATGCACCACTTAGAGACAAAATAAAAGACTAACCCTTCAAGAAGAACCAAAACATCATCAAGCATGGCTGCCATGAGATCAAGCTGCCTGATCATCATTTCTCTCCTTGTTTTGGGTTCTCTTTCCGCCTTTGCTAGTACGTTCACAAAACACATGGACGTCAATGATCCCCGTGTGATGGAGATTGCGAATTTCGCAATCACAGAGTACAACCACAAAAATAAAGCGAATCTAAAGCTAGTAAAGATCGAAAGTTGCGTTATGGAGGCACGTGTTGGAGGCAACTTCTACCAGCTTGTGGTGTTCGTCAGCATGGGAACACCGGAGCGACTAATAAGAAGTTCTTTTTTGAGGTAGGAACACGTGCTTGGAAGCTTTTTCATTAGATCAAATGATTAATATCTTATCCGTCCCGCTATATTACCAACAATATTTCTGCCAACTTTTGTCAACTCTTATTTATAATTGTGTTTAATGAAAGTGTCTTTGTAAATGTGTCTAATAAAAATATCTTTTTTATGGCTGTGTTTAATAGAAGTGTCTTTATAAATATATTTTCTGGATGTGTCTCTTTATATATGTGTTTAAAATATAATAATTAATTATTATTGACAATAAGTTGGCAGATAATATGTTGATACCTTATACTTTTTCATATCTTACAAAATTAATAGAAATAAATAAGTATTATTAAAAACTAAGACTATAATATGTTTATTTTAATTTGTATATGTCTAATGTCTAATGTCTGATACTCTGATGTGTTTTTTTTTTTTCTATCATAAACATTTGTATTTATTTTTACGGCAAGTTAGCATACTTATAAAATATATTTGTGATCAATTAATTAACTAGCGTGAATGTATTATATGTATGCTTTTATCCGATAATTAAAAAGTGTATTAAGTTGAGAGGCAATATAAAATTTGTCTGTGTTATTACTATATCAAAACTAAATTAATAAAGTTAATTATAAACTACTTTCTTATCAATTAGATATCTCAAGCAAGGTAACTAAAACCACCAACACTGTATATACATATATTGAATGCCAAGTACCAGATGTCTATGTTACTAAAAAAATTAGAAAACCAATTTTTAAGTAATTAATATTATGAATTAATTTTTTGTTTTGTTTTAAAATTATCTTTTAACCTTTATTTTTATAGAATTTAGAAGATAGGATTAGTATTTAGACTTTTAGGATATAGAGTTTAAGATTTAGAGTCTAAAAATTTAAAATAATAAAAAAAACTGACTTTTTTTCTTCTAAAAATAGAAAAATTCGAACTCGCGACTTCTAAGTAAGTATAAAAAAATTATATCATTTAAGTTATAATTCGTTGGCAAAAAAACTGATTGTTATTAACTGAAAAAGTTAGTTATTTAATTGAGCTCCTACATTACATATACATCCTTTGTTCATATATTTCTATTTTATTTGAGAGCTGATATTAAATAGCATAATAATTTAAAACATTTATAATTGAAAATTTAAAATATACCAGATAAATATAAACGAAAATTCATATATATATATATATATATATATATATATATATATATATATATACACGTGCGCATGCGTGTCTGTGTGCTAAATCTATTCTATTATATAAAAATTGGATTTCTATTCTTAATGATGGAGTTGACGTGGCATGCTTCTGAGAATGTTTTTCAATTTATTTCTTTTAACTCATTAAATACAAGTTATTACGATAAACTAACTATATCAACTAATTGATTTGATTAGATATATAATTTATTATAATTTATATCAATTTGATTTGGTAATATTTCTTAAAATATTTATTTTAATATTCTGTTAGTATTTTTTAATTTATTTCTTTTAATTTATTAAACAAAATTTATTGTGTGTAATAATTAATTAATTTGATTAATTTATTAGTCATTAAAATAATAAATCTATAAATAAAATAGGTAGTTGAGATATTTTTAACTAATAATTAAATCAAATCAAATCATATATATTGAGCTAAATTCAAATTATGTGAAGTAATGACTAAATTAAAATGAGATAATTTTTTACTTATTCAAATTGAGTGCAATAAATACAAATTAATTTTGTTAGATAATGATAGTTGTCTGGTCTACTATATATAGATGGCCACACAAAATTATAAGAATCGTTATTTTTATCACTCTTGCTATTTCAAGCTTTCAACTCTTTTTTTCTTCTTTTTTTTTCTTTATGTATAATTTCTTTTATATATAAATGTACCCAAAATGATAAAGTACAGGTGAGTGTTTTATTGATTATTTGTTTGATGAATATATCTCAATTTATACATTCTACTACTGTGGATAGAAGTTGACCTGTAGCAATTCAAAGTGGCCAATGTATTTTTTTATAGTATTAGATTGAAGAATATTTGTTAAAATGAATATACCCATTGTAATGATTTTTTTTTTCAATTGTTATATTTTTATGTCAGTCGTGTAAATTATTTGAAGGCACAAGATAATAAACTACGTTGACTTTAATATCATTAGAAGCTAAATTTATTGGTTCAAATAAGCACCACTAATTATATTAAAAAATAATTTTGTAATAATAATGTGATTTACATATTAATTTTTTCGTGTAAATTCATTTCAAAATGTAGAAATTAGACTCAATTACGCTAAAATTTTAAAAATAATATAGAATTTGACGACAAAATTAACATTTATTAAGGAAATAAATTTATTTATGGCTATTTTCTAACTATAAATAATAACAAGACTTATGAAAAAATATTAATGTCATCATTTTTATTAATTAAATCATAATATTAGGTAGTTGATAGTTTCATAAGCGAAAATTATTAAGTAATTACGTAAAAATTAGCAACGAACAAGTAATAAGAATTCAGAAAAAATCTATCATATAATACCAATTTCATAATTAAAATAGGTCACATATCATATTCTCAAATATTCTATTTATTATCTATTTTATTATATAAAAATCAGGTTTCTGCGCTTAATGATGGAGTTGACATGACATGTTTATAAGAGTGTTTAACAATTTGTTTCTTTTAACTCATTAAATATAATTTATTATGATAAATTAACTATATCAACTAATTAATTTGATTAGATATTTAAATATCACATAATTTATTATAATTTATATCAATTTAATTTGGTAGTATTTTTTAATTTATTTCTTTTAATATTCTATTAGTATTTTTTAATTTATTTTTTAATTTATTAAATAAAATTAATTATACTAATTATCTGTATTAATTAATTAGATTAGATTAATTAATTAATTATTAAAATAATAAATCTATGAAAATAAGTTTTTGAGATATTTTTCACTAATAATTAAATCAAATCATATTTATTAAGCTAAATTTAAATCATGTGAATTAAGGACTAAATTAAAATAAGATCATTTTTTAATTATTCAAATTGAATGCAATAAATAAAATTAATTTTGTTAGATAATCATGGTCTTTTGGTTTTCTATATATAGATAACCATACAAAATTATAAAAATCATTATTTTTATCGCTTTTGCTATTTCAACTTTTTTTAATGTACTCAAAATGAGAAGGTATGAATGAGTGTTTCATTAATTATTTGTTTGATAAATATTATAGTCTGAAAATGTCTCAACTTAGGCATTCTACTGCTGTCGATGGAAGTTGAACCTCTAATAATTCAGGGTGACCATAATATTTTTTATAGTATTACATATAAAAATATTTTTTTAAATGAATATACCCATTGTAATTAATTTTTTTGTTAATCTGTTATCTTTTACCTAACAAACAATATCCATGTTGTATTATTTTCATCAGAAACTATACATAATTGATTTATCTATATATAAAAATACTTATGTAGTAACTAAATACCATATTGTTATTTCGCTAAAGTTAATTCACCTATGATTATGCGAATGTATAGCACTATCAGATGAAAATTGATTGGATTACATTTATTTCCAATGAGGTAGGTGATCTTTTAGACCCAATCACGGTAAGAGTTGAGGAAGAGTTGAAGAAGGTTTGAAAAATGCTAACAATACAAATACTTTTTATTTTTAATACCCAATAATAAATATATAAATTAAAACTAATATTGTTTTATACAAAATTATAAAATGTATAGCATACTCAAAACATATCCAATCCGTATTAACTGTCATTGTTTATCAATTACGTTATGACAAATCTGGTTATTAAAAAAGATTTAAATTAACTTAAATAATATACACAATATTATTTCATGCTTTTCATTTTTATTTTATTATCATAAAAAGTCATATATATTATAAAAAAACCTTATCTTTTTACCAACGATTCTTTCATTCAATGGTTTCTATAAAGAAAAAAGACATAATAATATTGTGTTTGGCAAGAATATATGGGATTTTGAAAGATTGAAGTATAGGTTTAGTTCTTAACATATTCGTAGATAAAGTACAAAGTAGATAAAAAGACAGCTAATAAAAGAATAAATGGTTAAAACTTTCTCAATACTAACAATAGTAGTGTATGATAGGTATTCTATAACTTTTTTGGATTTGATTGTTTCTTTATTATTATATGTTGTTCTATTTAATTTATGCTAAAAAGACTTATGATAATCATTTTATCGTAGTAGTGTAAAAGTTGTAGGTATTATATTTACTTTATATGTTCTTAATTCTCATGTCCTTGATGGATATTTGTGACTGAATAATTATTAAAAAAAATTGGTTTAATATCTATTTTATATTCTATTTAAATTATAATGTGAGTAAATATTTTTTTCAAAATAAATAATGCGATTTTTTCATAAAAACAACGTTTAAATAATTGTGAAATTAGATTATATCACAGATGATGATTAATATTTTGGTATCAGATCTGCTATAAAACAAATATTTAGGAATAGAATGTTGTATTATATAATTTATTTATATATTTCTTATCTTCAATATATATTATTTAGATTGGTATATTTCTAAAAAGGGTTATTCAATTTTTTTAAATTATTAAATTAAATTAGTTACAAACTAATTAATTAGGTTGATTAAATATCTAGATATCTTATAATTTAATATAATTTAATTTATATAGATACATAATTTTTACAGTTTTATTATTTATTATAATAAATTCTAGAGATAATTTTTGCAAGTTATAATTTATTTTTTACCTGCATATTCGACTTTTAAGAATAATTTTTTTAATTTTGTATTTATAAATAAATTATTTTCTATTTTAATATATAAATTTTTTATGAATTTTTTATTGTGCAATTCACTTTAACAAAAATAAATTAATTTATGAAAATTTAAACTTGAGCGCTTGCTATTATACAAATATTATATTTTAGGTAATTGTATAATTATTTTGTTATTTTGAAAATTATTATATAATTTTAAGATCATTTAATTATGTTTATTTTTTTAAAAATATTGTTATTATTGAAGAGTAACTAATATTTGTGATAGTCTAAAATTGAGACATAAAAATACAAAATATTAATATATATGCTGAATTTTCGAAGTATAAATTTTGAAGTAAATATATGTGATTATAATTAATGATCATAATTAAAAGTCTTTATTTTATTTTAATTTGTTCTGACATGTTTATCTTAAATTTTATTTCTTTATTAATTAGTTTTTTTTGTACATTTAATTGTCATTAATTTATATAAATTAAAATGTATAACTTAAAAAAATAGAGACATGTCTAAAAAATAAAAAATAAAATATATTTTTTTTGTTAGTAAAAAATTTATATTGCTTTAGCTTTTTTTTTGCATCATATCTTACATTTTTATTATAATTAAAATTTAGAGATAAATTATTAAATATAAAATAGTAAAAAAATATAATACTTAATGAATTATCATAATCATATTTAAAGGTATTTAAGTTATTTTCATATAATAAAAGTGATATACTTCAAAAAATATTTGTATATAATTTACTAACATATATGAGATATTTATCATAATTTTTATTTTTTATAATAAAAATATTTTTATACACACGTGAAATTACAAGTAAAATTATAGAATTTACATAGAATTTTTTAATTAGCGTATGTTTTTACAAGTGAAATATAAGTTATTGTTATATGAAAAATGTGACTTATTTATGCATTGTTTCGATTAGAAGAATTTGTGGGGAAATAAAATGTTGGAGAAGAAAATAGACGAAAAAAATTATTTGGATCAACAAATAAATTGAATGGAAAACATAAAAGTGTATGTGGAGTTCATGTAAATTTTTTCTCTTCAAATTTGCGAAAACAATTGATATAAAAGTGCAAACATGGATAAAAATAAAGAGTTACCATTTGAATTATAATTTATATATAATATATAAAAATATTAATATAATTTTACTCTATTATATATAATTTTTTCTATTATATTTTGGATTATGTTTTATGTTTGATTGATTATAAACTTAAAGATGTTTAATTATATATTTTGGACAATATTTATTTTGTTTTGGACAATGTTGATTTTATTATTTTATTTCAATAAATTTGGTTTATAATTATGTTTATTACATATTTATAATTATAAAGACTTTAACGTGTGTGAATTTAAAAATTATATTTTTTCTATATTCTTAGAAATTATATATATTGTTTAATATTTAATGATTTATAAAAAAAAAGATAACCTGCCAACTCGCCAGCGTACCATTAGGCGAGGCGGGGGAGAAATTCAGGACCGCCTTACTAGGCGGGGCGGGGCAAGCTAGCCCACCAGATGGCGGGCTTTCCCGTTTGTCACCCCTAATGGGACATGAACATAAGTACGCGCCGTATAGAACCCATTAAATATAGGAGAATATAAATTATTAATTTATCCTAATTTATATATACATAAATCCATTTCTTGAATTTAGTAACCCTAATTTCTGCCTCCAATTCAAATTCTTTCTTTTTTTTCTAGACTCATTCTTAGCCTCAATCCTCTCTTTCTCTAACTCACTTTCTCTGCCTCTCAAGTCTGTCACTACGTCGCTCAGTATCGTCCCAAAAAATTATGTTATATTATTATGTTGGAATATGTTTTTATGTTTTCTCCTTTTAAAATGTTATCTTTTATAACGAATATGTTATAAATTGTATTGAATTATATTGAATTGATTATTTTATGATTATTATATTATGTCTTTTTGTGTTAATTTTTTTCAAAAATTTTCAAAGAATATTCGTAGATACTCGAGGAGATATGCGTTCCCTAAGGGTAATTAAACAGGAACTTACAATGACAGAGAAGGAATGTGGGCATTTTTTTTAAAATAGGAGTGAGGAATGGGAAGGGGCTTCTCACGCTGTCCTGAGTACTCATTACCATATATCTAACTAGTAACGGGATCCAATCTGAGCCGATTTAAGAGGGGACACGTGGACTTTATCTGCATTGGGCATTTAATATAATGAACGTAAGTCGGATTTGAGACCCTGACAATGGATTTTAGTTGATCTTGCTTGCATTGAGGTCTTAATAGGCCCAAATATATTTTAGATTAATATTTTGAGTCATTGTTATAGCAAATACTATACTATTTAATATTATAACACTTACTATATGTAAAAGTTGGAAATTTTTTAATATTATAACACTTAATATTTACAAGACATCTTTTAATTCAAATTAAAAAAATTAATTATCTCTTCTTTATTTATTTATTAGTAGTGAAAAATATGTAAATAGTATAAATTGATATTTTTTTAGTATAAAAGTAATAATAAAGATTATTAATTAAGTTAATTACATAATTAAAAAATTATGAAAAATTTTTTAAATAATAATAAAAAAATAAGATGACTATTTTCACATATTATAAAGTTATGAAAAAAATTTTGGATAATAAATCAATTCTCAATAGATTATACATTAATTTTGTCAAAAAATTAAATAATTAATATATTAGATATTATTATTTACATACTAATTAATATATATATATATATATATTATCGATTACTAAGTTTATAATTAATTTTTAATCTAATTTTTGGTAATTAAAATTTAAATGATTGAAATTATTAAATACTGAATATTTTGTATCTAATCAATTTATTTTTTATTGAAATTAAAAAAATGAGTTGTTAATCAATTTTAAATTTAAATTTAAATTTGAGTAAGAAAATAAAAAAAATATTTTAAATTCTATCTCACTAACCAGAATTAATTTTAAGATAAGAAATTATTTTATACATCATATATATTGTAAAATAGTATGGTCATTTGCTATTTTTTAATGGTAAATATTGTCAAATTAAATAAAATAGTGTAAGAAATTAGAAGAAATATATTTACAAGTTTAGAAAATATTAATTTATTTTTCAATAGAATAAATTATATATTGAATAACAAAAGTTGTTATTGGTTTCTTTTCACACTAACTAATACTCAACGATGGTGTTTCGATACACTATGTTACCAAAAAATATTAATCGATCTAATAACTTTTGTAATGACATAAGTTTATGAATTTGAAAATTTAGAAATCATTTCATAAAATGTGAAGTTTTAACAAGTAATATGGTTGATCATATTGTTTTGACTTCAAGAATGAATATGATACCAACAAATAAAATTGTCTCAAGTAAATTTCAACAAAAACAAAAGTCCATGAGTATTGCTATTAATGAAAAATTAATCTATTTTAAAGACAAATACAATTTTTTTTCTACGGATTTCCTAACTCGACAAGTCGATAACTAATCCACCACATATTGATACTCTATTTATTAAGGGTCTGTCGTTAACTAATGGATTGTTATACACACAAGACGAGATTCAAACTCTAAATACTTACTTAAACGAACAAATGAGATGACCATTCAACCAATCCAAATTAATTAAAATAAATATTAATTATTTTTAATATTTTTAAGTTGTAAAAAATTTATAATAATAATTACTATAGATATTTTTATTTAAATTTTAATAAATTTTTTTATATAATTTTATGTATTATCCCGTGTAGGACACGGAAACATACACTAATTTATCTAATGTTAAACATTTTTGCATTCAAGTTCTATAATACCAATATGATGTGTCTCCATAAAATTAAAGGATAATGTTAGTAGCGATCAATAATTTTAGTAAAAAAAAACTAAAATTAAAAATTAATCGTATTAGTTTAAACAAAAAATAAAAATAAAAAATATTAATTATTTAATATTTTTTTAATAGTAGTACCGCTAAAATAAAAAGAAATCAATAAGTTATAATTTAAATGATATAATTTTTTTATAATTTATACTCATTTAAAAGATCGCAAATTCAAATCTTCTTATCTTTAATTAAAAAAAAAGTGAAAGAAAAGCCGAATAACATTTTAACATTTTTGTGCACGTACGGGGTGATAAGTTATTCGAGTTGATTTACAAAATGTTAGTACAAATTGGAAAATTCCGACTCATACGTATTAAGTAAAAAAAATATAGATTATGCAGTGAGTCGAGTGTAAAGAATGATCGAAGTCAAAATTAGAACAATTTTAAATTAACAGCATAATACAGAAGGTGAGAATTTTGTTTTTTCTTGAATAATAAGATTTTTGTTTGATCTTTAAGTTGAGTTGAAAATATAAGTGTAGATTTTGAGGAACAAACTGAAAATAGAACGTAAGATTTGAAGATTAAGGTAAGAGAAGATATAGGACGGTAAACTTGAATGTCAAGATTTTTAATAGTCAAGACAGATGATTTGACTGATTTGACTAAATTTTTATCTAACGTCTTTGAACTATCAATTTCACATAAAATCGACTGCACTTGAGTTTTCACAAAAAAAATATTATGCAAATCTATTTTCATAGTCTATAAATTGGAGAAATTTAAAAGAACCAGAGAACTTCAATTTAAACACTTTAATTTTTCATTAGTCATTACACAAAAATTCTACAAATTCTTAATTACACTGATGCATCGGAAGTCAATAAAATACAAATACATGTGAGTATCTCGCGTCCATTTCAATTTATTTCCTTTGTTTTTCTTGTCTTTTTAATTTTATTTTCTTGCATTTCCTTACTGTTCAAGTGTTTTTATTTCCTGTTTTACTTAAAGATCTCATTTATTTATCAATTTTTTATTTATTTTATCTTTGTGTTTTTACGTTATTTTATTTCTTTCTCTTCAAGCATTTTATTTTTAAATTTTACTTTTTTTTTCTTATTCATTTTAAGTTACATTTATTTTTTTTGCACAATTTGTTACGTACAAGTATTTCTACATAATTCAATTTGACATAAATACTAAAGGGGCCTGCTATACAAGCATTTTTATCTTACAAGTTATACAAATTAACCCAAGTCGAAAAAAAAAAACACGCGCACCACTTCTTTAAATTGAACGTTCAATGCACGCGCCTTACAACACGTTCATTATGCTGCACTCTTCCTCTTCTTCCTCGATCAAAACGCAAACCCTCCTACGATTTTGCGAAGAGTAGAAAAAATCAAGAAAAAAAGATACAAATCTCCATAAAAAATCACTAGAAAAAACGAAGAAACATTATTCAAGGTACTATTTTACTGTTCTTCTAGATTTTGTTTTTTAGATTGTCTCTACCATGTGGCTCATCCTTAACCAGTAAAACATTAAAAGATTTCAAGAAGAAATATACTGTCTCCCCCTGATATTGGGTGTATTTCTTAAATTCTTTGGGTGTATTTCTTAAATCCTTTGAGTGTATTTTTGTAATTCTTTGGGTGTATTTCTGTAATCGTTTGGTTTATTTCTATAACCGTTTTGGTGTATTTCTGTAATCCTTTGAGTGTATTTCTATAATCCTTTTGGTGTATTTGTAATCGTTTGGGTGTATTTCTGAAGTTCCATTATCTTCAAAACAATTTCAAAGCTTGATTTCAGAAACCATGAAAATAAAAAAAAAAAACAGAAGGAGATCAAAAGCAAAGAGAGAACGTACGAAGGAGATCGAACAAATTTGGCAAGAAACTCGAAAAAGGAAACGAAATCTTTTAAAAAATGGAAGTTATATATTCATGCGTTAATTGATTTGAATTGATTTAAAAGTTTGTTAAAGAGGCCCGTAATATAAGCAGCGCATTTATGGGGTTTCATTCTCTTCAGACTTGTAAAACTTGTAAGCGCAAAACATTTATATGTAGAGATTAATTCAATACTAAATAATTTTTGGGTTGAACTCATTCTTTTTTTTAGAAGAGTCGTATCTACCTTTCGAACTAAGATTTTAATACAAGTTTGATTTGATATCTTGACAAAATTACCAAAAACAAAGTGAAACAATGTTGTAATATGCATGTCTCTTAAGAAAACGGTAAGACAAATATAAAAGTAAAATATACATTAGTTAAATTGAAGAGCCAACTAATTAATAAGCCTTCCATATTATAAATTGCACGTAGAAGATGATGATAATGATGACGATGATGAGAAGTAGTTACCTAATTAATGTTATGGTGGTGTTGTTGTTCCTCTTGTGCTTTGGTCCTCTCAACAGAGCCAGCGGGAGAAGTAGTAGGTCAGCATCGCTTATGAAGTTAACGGTTCCGTTAAGTTTAGACGTGAACGACCCCGGTGCAATTGAAATGGCGAATTTCGCGGTGACTGAGAATAACAAGAGAACTAATGGCAACTTGAAGCTGACTCAGATCCTTAGGTGTTCAGGACTCGGATATGCATTCGGCAACTTCTACTTCTTCAAGCTGTTGGCCATGGATGCAATCCAACAAACTAATACATACTCCGCTAAAGTGCATCAGTTCTTGCTTCCAAATTCCTCCTATACCCTTCAATGCTTTCAACTACTTTCCTGAACTATATTCTGTCATGTTTATGGTTACAGTTATGAAATTTTTGTCACATTTTAAAAGTATAATTTAATTAATATCACAATTTTATTATTTGGCATTTTTTAATTTGTATTTTTTATTAAAAAATATTGTTAAATAATAAAAATCTTGACTTTAATTTTAATTATATTTTTTAAGTGTTATTAAAATTTTAAAGATAAAATAATCATCATAATTATAATTTTTAATTACATTTTCATTTGTATGTCGAGTTATATATATATATATATATATATATATATATATATATATGGGAGTTTCTAGTATGCCATATCAAACTTGTGTGTCGTAATTATATTTTAAATATAAAAGAATATAGTTAAATAATTTTTAACCAATTAACTTTAAATAATTATAATTAATAATTATTAATTTTAAAAAAAAAATAATTAATTAGTATAAAATAGTACAATTTAAAATACTTGTTAATTTATTGTTGATTAGACATTTAATGATTACTTAACGAAATTATTTAAATATTTAACATTTGGTTGTTCACATTAAATTTAACTTTATTTAAGGAATGCAAATAAGGCAATCAGAAAGAAAGAAAGAACATAGCTACTATAGCTAGCATAAATAGATAATACGAGAAATAAATAGCCTCCCGAAATCGTTAGGAAAATCATATAGAAATTTGCAATTAATAATTGTGTATATATATAGGATATTTTGATCAAAGATTTGACTTTTTTCTCAATTTATTATTAATTCGGCTTAAAATGATCTCTTAAATTAATCGTGATAATATTAGAAAAATAAAAAAATATCTTATTTAGTTTTTATAAATTATTATAATAACTAATAAATATTAAATAAAATAAATTCTGATTAATTTTTTTATTATATTTAGTTGGATTGGATCAAATTCAATCAAACTCACGAGTCCATGACTAAATCAGCAAGTTTGTGTTTTTGCCCAATTTTATTTAAAAATGGCATTGTTTTGACTTGAAAAAAAAACCCACACATATTTTTCTATTAACGTTATAATAACACTTCTAAAGTACTCACTCACCGGTCAAACTCATTCGTCTACGCCATTTCTCTCATCTCAAGTCTCACTCTCTTATTTTCTGCTTGTCGTTGCGTTGTCACCGTCCACCTGCGTCTGCTACTCTACTCTCCTTTAATTTGTGCCATCATCTTCATGGGTCTCTACCTCTGTTGCTCTCTACGATGCCTTTCTTCGTGCTTTTGTTGTTCACAACTCCACTTTCCTATTGCTGTTCACGAGTTCACCTGCTTCTCTTTCGCTATCGTTAAGTCTCTCACTCTCTGGCTTCTATACGACGTCCTTGGCTCTCTGTTGTCATCGCTATTTTTTGTTGTTGCTGCCATGATTTTTTGTCATTGTATTCAGCCATTCAAGTAATGTTATTGTTAAAAAAAATTGCTTTAAACTTTTACCGATTAAAATTTAGTCATTTAGATTTTTTTTTTGTTTTAAGCTTTTACAGATTAGGTCACTAGGATTTATTATTTTAATTTTATAATTTACAAAATATTAGATTATTGGTTAATGGTTGTAAATGTAGACTATTTTGTAATTTATTTAATGTCGAACTTGAAGGAAATGATTTTTTAATGAAGATGGTGAAGATGATACTGATGTCAGGAAATATGAAGATATTGAAGGATTTTAGTTTTAGTTTATTAGAACTTTTAATTGCATGTGTTAAACTAATGTACTTGTTGTTATTGTGTGTCCTTAACTAATTGCATAAGCATAAATGTGAAGGATTTATATGTGTTCTAAAGTACTTGTTATAATTTATAATGTGTGTTATTTAGTTTATTATGTGATTTAAGGTTCATATTGTTAATTTTGAATGGCTAGATTTGAGTGTGCGAGCGCGCGTGTGTATTAAAAAAAAATTATAACAGGTAAACTCGTACGAGTCTACGAGTTAACTTGTGAGTCGAGTCTAGATCAACTCTACGAATTTACTTAGACTCGCGAGTTTGACATCCTTGATCTTAGTCTATTAATTTTTTCATAAAGTGATTCATCAGATCGATATAAATTAGAGGTAAATACCAAATTGGTACTCGAAATATTTTGGCGGATAAAATGGTACCTGACTTTTTTTTATTGGCAAAATGGTCCCTAAAAGATTTTAAAATTTGACAAGCGTGACCCTGACGTGGCCACCGTATTTTGATGACATGGAAAACCCCCCAAAACCCTAATCCCTTCCTCCCCAACGCACTCCCCCTCTCCATCACACATTCCCCTTCCCTCTCTCAACACCACCACTCACAGCAATAACAACCTCAACATCAACAACAACAATAATCTCCACCACTCGCAGCAATAACAACAGCAACCTCAACGATAAGAGCACCATCAAGAACCACTGCCACCACCATCGGGGTCACAACAACAAGGCCTGAAATAGCCACATCCCCTAAGCACCTCACTACTCCACTACACATATAACCGCCTCTGAAACAAGGAAATCAGAAATAAAGCAACATTTTCAATTGGCCACAATGAAGTAATTGAAGGAGTCAATGATCAGATCCGGAGAGTCCGCGGCAGGATTGATGGGAACGAACATAATGGACTTGGCGGGCATGAGCTTCTTCCGCTACAAACAGCGAAGTCTATAGATCCTAGCAATGAAGAATGGGAAACTGTCAGCAGAAGTGGTAGCGATGGCCTGCGGCTGAGCGGCAGCAGTGTCATGCAGCGTATGCAACGGGGAGGAAGGAGGAGAAGTGAGACAAAGAAGGATCTGGAAGATGGAGCTAATCCAATGAGATCTGGCGTTGATGATGCGTGAATCACAAATTCGGGCTAGAGCACTGGATTTTAGGTACTTGTGGAAGTTATGGTGGTATTGAAGGAGGGAGGGGGAGTGCGTGTTGGGGAGGGAGGGGAGTGCGTTGGGGAGGGAGGGCTTCGGGTTAGGGGGTTGGCCACGTCATCAAAATATGGTGGCCACATTAGCATTGTGCTTACCGGTGATATATTCTGGCGACGACGGGGATACCCTTTTCAAATTTTAAAATCTTTTGGGGGTTATTTTGTCAATAACAAAAGTCAGGTACCAATTCGTCAGCATCAGAATCTTTCGGATACCAATTTGGTATTTACCTCTATAAATTAATATTGTTTTACTCATTAGCCAACCCAACCAAATCCAATCGGGGGTAGGATCGGGTGCAAGTTCAAATCTAATCGGGGGTAGAATTGGATGCGAGTTCAGAGTATACTCTGTCCTACCCTACCCAAACCCCTAATATATTATATGATATATATTTAAAAATGATATATTTAGTTAAGGAAGTGAATATTAAACTCACAACCTTCTTCTTGTAAAAGCTCAAAGTAATCAATAGGCTAATTATTTAAATTATTAATTTAGTACATTTGTTATTTAAAGAGTAATGTTGCAAGAATTTGGAGTTAGAAAAAAAGTGGCGACATTTATTTTTGTTTGTATTATTTTAATTTTATTAAGAATTTAATGACCATGTTATTTGTATTTTTATGTTGGATTTCTTTAAGATTTTATTGTTTTTAACTTTAATTTAAACTTAGAATTTATTTTCTATTTTATTAATATGTATGATATATGCAATGATTGAATTTTATATTTATTTAAAAAAAATTAATTTTCTACAAGTAGAGTAGGGTAAAGTAGGGTTGAGAATTTTAGAGTACAAGTTAGAGTTGAGAGATTCTTAACCGCAAATAGAGTAGGGTTGAGTTTAAAAAAAAATTTTCACTTACAGTTACAGGTAAGATTAGGTAGAGTCAAAACTCTATTCTATTTATGACCATTTCTAGTCATTGTGGACAATTTTAAAAGACTCTTAAAATATAATTCTTAATATTTTATAAATATTTAAATTATATGATAAGAGCATAGTATAATGTCACTAACAATATACACTCGCAAGATAGGCAAAAATTCCTTGGCCCAAATTACAAATAAAAACTGTTTATTATTATTCTTGAAAATTTAGTGAGTATTTTAGTTTATTTACATAACAAGTATGTTATGTATATATTAAAAAGATAAAAAAAGGAAGAAGGAGACTGATAATGATAATAAGGCGGTGGTGGCACGTAGTTATGACGACGGCGTTGAAAAAAGAATGTGTAAAAGAAAAAAAATAACAAAAAAGGAGAAAGAACAGAAAAAAGAATGCATATATACGAAGAATAAAAAGTACGCGACGACTTAGTTGAAAACTTGATTTAAAAACGCTTGGACGCCTACTCGTATTATTTTTCAATTTGTTAGTTTAAAGTAGTCTCTTAAATTGAATGTATATATACATTAAAATAATTTTTAAAATTCTAATTGCATCAATTAATAGTTTTTGAGATTGATAAAAATACATTATGTTAGATTTTTAACTTTTTTTCATTAAGTGATTCATTATGCAGTTTAAATTATTATAATATATTTTATCAAAATTAAAAATATAATTAATATAATTTAAATTTTAAATATTATTTTAGTCGGACAATTACAAACACCACTTTAAAAACTTAACTGCTAATATTTTATTGATGGCGTCATGAAGAATAAAATCAGCGTTCTCGATAGTGACACTACAACAGCAATTGCATAAGTTTTTAGAAAAGTCGGTAAAGTGTCTCCTATAATTAGAAGTTCTCGCCGTATATAATTATCATTTTCTAACAAATTAAACATGTTTTAAACAATTTAAACGATAATTCGACATAATTTTTGCTTAATTCAGCAACATCCATGAAATAAATACAAGAGTTTTCATATAGAAAATAGCTACAGGTATAAATAATTAACATATAGGCATTCAATAAAACATCAAATCCTAATCGTTTTAGAACGCAACCCCTTATAACACTATTAAAAAAGGTTAAATGACATTTTTTTTAAATTACGGTCATTTGAATCGCCATTATTACCAAAAATGGCACCTCCAAAAAACGCCAGAATTCTGGGCGCCATTTTGGTTATTACGGCAGTTTTCAGAAAACTGCCACAATTACCTGTGGATAATACAGCGGTGAGTAAATTACCAATTATGCCCCTGAATTTGTAAAACGCTGACAATAATAACGTTAACCCTAATTTTTGTTAACGACAATTATATCCTCGAAAATTTTAAAAACGTAACAAATATGCCCAACTGTGAAGAGAGCCCTTCTCCGTTAAACGGAGCTTGGTGATGTGGCAGATGAAATTTCAACGTGGCATCTGTTAAGGCCTTCGGTCCCGTTTCTCCTTTATCCCTAATTCATGAAACCCTAATTGCCCAATTCCAAGTAAAATGAGGAACCCAATTTAGGAAACAACCATGAGACACACGTTGAAGGCGAAGAGGGATAATCTCATCCTGAAGAAGCTGATGGCCGGGGAAGAAAATGCAGGCCTTTCCTATGTCTTGATGAACATTTTTGAAGGAGTACTGGGCTGATATAGAGGGACTGTCATGTCTCCTTCCACCTTATAAGAGGCCAACAGAAAAGCCTACAAAAAAGAGAGCTCGACATGAATCAGAGAGACAGAGTGGTAGCCAGTACAAACTTAAGAGAAGTTATGGTAAAACAAGTTGTAAATATTGCAAAAAGGTAAATATAAAATCTTTCTATCTCTGTGTATGGTCTCAGTCTCAGCACTGGTAAATCTCCCTTTCAAGACTCCACATTCATTGCATACTAGTGTTCCATTTTTGGATGATTCCTCCAGCCCAACAGATTTCTTGTTGGTTTCGTCCATCTACTGAAAATAACGGCACCCACTGTTCTTCGTCTGCCCAGCATAGAAGCCATTCATCAAGCTCAATTCTCAATAGGGAAGGGGGATAGATTCACCAGAAAATTCATACATACCTTCCATAGAGGACACCTGAGAAACCATCTCCCTGGATTTCTCCTCGTCTTCGACTTCAATGCCACCACCTGAAGACGACAGAAGCATGTCCCGTCATGAGGCTTGCTCCCGTGTTCTTCGAGTGCTTCAGAGCTACTATTTTTCATTGACTCTGTCCTTCGATTGTTATTGGACATGCCTTTGCTTCCACCATGCATGATAGTAGTTAGGGTTTATCTTTCTAGTGAATTGGAAAAAATGTTCTCTCTCATCTCCATATAAAGGAGAAACGGGACTGAAGGCCTTAACGGATGCCAGTTGAAATTCTGTCTGCCACATCACCAAGCTCCGTTTAACGGAGAATGGCTCTCTTCAAGGTTGGGCAGATTTGTTGCGTTTTTAAAATTTTCGAGGGTATAATTGTCGTTAACAAATATTAGGGTTATTATTGTCAGCGTTTTACAAATTTGGGGGCATAATTGGTAATTTACTCTACAGCGGTTTCGTGACGGTTAAAATGGCGGTTAAAAACCGCCATTTTTACCAAGGTTTAACGGCATCATTCTCGTTTAAAATGGCGGTTTCTAACCGCCGTAAACCGCCATTTTTACCTGTATTTAATGGCATCCTTTTCGTTTAAAATGGCATTTCTAACCGCCGTTTTAACCAGGGTTTAATGGCATCTTTTTCGTTTAAAATGGCATTTTCTAACCGTCATTTTTTTACCAGGATATAATGACACCTTTTTGTTTAAAAAGGTGATTTTTAGCCGTCGTTTTTACCTAAGTATGATGGTAATTTTATACTTTTTAAAATGAGATTGAAACTACCTATTTAAAATGATATTTTTAGAATTCAAACTTTAAAATCTCATAATAACCAAAAGGCATAACCTTAAATCAAACATCATAACAAGATTTTTAATTCATACATGGTCTCTGAAAATCAAAAGTCATAATCCAAAAACAAAGTATCAAAGATAACATTTTTCGATTCGTCGTAACATATATATATATATATATAATCCTTAATACATGAAATCTTTATCATGCAATATCATGCTTCTTTGTTGTTCGCTTCAGAAGACCTACTTTCTAACTTTCTTGGTGATGATATCTCATTCTCTTGATCCAATCCCTACAACAAAAATATGATTATGAGCACAATAAAAAATAGAAAACTGAATCTGAAACTATTAATGTGGGATATTCATTTTTCATTCCTTCGTCAAGTTGACGACGAAGAAAAATCATGACTTTGGCTTTATCCTTCTGGGATGCATTATTTTCATCTTTAATGGTATCTCCAAGATCTATTGAATCAAGATGGATTTCAACATTTAGTATCCATGATAAATAGTTGTTTCCAGATATATTAAGAGCATTGAATTCAAGATGAGAGAGTTTCGATATAATAAAAATTTGTTACCTGAGTCTTCCTAAAATTTGGTCAGAGTCTTGTACTGATAACGTGTTGTAAAATAAATAACTAAGAAAGATAAATATAAAATAAGAAAGTGTAAATAGAAAATTCTAGTATTAATATAATAAGCTCGATAAAGATGATTCATATATGTATTTACTTAATATTATATGATGTAATATATATATATATATATATATATATATATATATATATAAAGTGAGAGAGAGATATATATATATATTAAAGTGAGAGAGAGAATATTGTTCAATAAAAAAAGAGAGAGAATTATTTTTGTTATTGTGTTTTTCCCAGAAGCACAAGCCTCTATTTATATGCGTACATAATGGCACTTTTTCAAACTATATTAAATAAGGTCATCCTTAATAAACTAAGCTTTATGAAAAATGGACATCCACATGAGTTCTTATCACAACATTATTGACTAAATTATTACGTATTAGATTTTTGATATGTAGTTTAGATTAAAAATATTGTTATTATTAAAAAGTGTTATTATATTCTTAAAATCGTTACTTTAACTTTGACACTAACTTTTTAATTTGTTTAAAATTTAATTTTTTAATAAAAAATTTGTTATAGGATTGTTTTTATCCTTTTATTATTTTTTTTAAATTTTATAATATTATTTTTTATTTTTATTTCATTATATTTTGATATTTTTTATTTTTTCAATTTTAATAATCTTTTACGAGTTAAATTTTTATTTATGATTTTTATAATTCTTTTAATAATTTTTTATTTTTAAATATTTATATTTTAATCTATTAATTTTATTTTTGTAATTATTTTATTTTTAGTATTACAATTTTTGTTTATTTTTAAATTTTTTGAATAAAACATATTATAAAATTAAAATTTTAAAATATATTTTAACTGTAACTAAATAAATAATTTTAAAAGAAATTTTGTTGTCGTTATACAAGTGATGTCTTTTGTTTTGGTCATTTTTTGTGCGGCATTAAATAATCCTATACGGAGGTGTCAATTTTAATTGAGCTCTAGCATCTGCGATTATCCGATTAGCATACACTAGATGGACCGACCAAAAATATCGAGGAAATAAATATAAATAAGAAGGCAATATATAAGTTGTACATCTTTATTGGGATTTATTTTTAACACAAAAAACAAATTAACTTAGATTTTGATAAATTATGGTCAGTCAATAAGCATGAATGCGAATAATTAATCTTTTTATATAAAAAAAAAATTTATTTATATATTTTTTGTCTTTATTTATTTACTTAACTTTAACTCTTAAGGAAGTGGAAAGGCAAATTTTATAAGGTTTTATTATCCTTTTTATATGTGTTTTTATCTAACGACACGCAATAATCAAAAGCTGTCGACAATTTACTTTTCTCCCTAATTAATTCATTATCCCATAAGTAAATTGAAGAGCTAAAGTCTTCCTAAATAAATACTTAGCTTAATATATTCTGAAATAAATAATTAAAAATATACTTATAACTTCTTCATTTTATTTATAATATTTAAAACTGTATTAAAAGATAATTTTGAACTTAGCTTGTAAAGACATTAAATAAATGAAAGGAATATAAAAAATAACTTTTAAATAATCAATATTAATAAAAAAAATTTCTTTATGATAATTTTTTTTAACTTTCATTTTTTAAAATTTTATGATTTAGAATTTAAGATTTGAGATTTAGAATTTAATATTATAATCTACTAATGTTAACCGAAAAAAATAAATTCTCTAGTTGAATTCTAAATACATATATTAATACAAAACTAATCATATTACTAGTATACTAAAATTAACTATTAAAATCAATCATTAATATAAAATATATGTTAAAATATATAAAATATATATTAAAAATGAGTTAAACAATATGTACATTTGTATATAAATATATAAGAATCGATTTTGATAGCTGATACAAATAACATTTTTAAACATAAAAATAATATATCAATATTTTTACCATAGTTTTATTCCTTCTCCTACTATATAAATTGCACGTAACTATGCACCACTTAGACACAAAATAAAATACTAAGCTTTCAAGAAGAACCAAAACATCATCAAGCATGGCTACCATGAGATCAAGCTGCCTGATCATCATTTCTCTCCTTGTTTTGGGTTCTCTTTCTGCCTTTGCTGTGACGTGCACAAAACCCATGGACGTCAATGATCACCGTGTGGTCCAGATTGCGCTTTTCGCAATCACAGAGTACAACCACAATTATAACGCGAATCTAAAGCTAGTAAAGATCGTAAGTTGCGTTACGGAGGCACGTCGTGGAGGCGACCTCCACCAGCTTGTGCTGTTGGCCAGCAAGGGAACCACACGAGAGACTAATAAGTATCAGGTAAGGTTGAATGTATGGCTGACAATGGATAAAGTAGAGTAGGGTTTAAACTCTACCCTAATCCTAACCGTGACTGAGAATAACAAGAGAACTAATGGCATCAGTTGTTGCTTCCAAATTCCTCCTATACCCTTGAATGCTTTCAACTACTTTCCTGAACTATAACGATAATAATAATAATAAGGTGATGAATTCTGTCATATTTATGGTTACAGTTATGAAATTTTAGTCACATTTTAAAAGTATAATTTAATTAATATTACAATTTTATTATTTGACATTTTTTTAATTTGTATTTTTTATTAAAAAATATCATCAAATAATAAAAGAATTTGACCTTAATTTTAATTATACTTTTTAAGTATTATTAAAATTTTAAAGATAAGATAATTACCATAATTATAATTCTTAATTATGTTTTCATTTGTATATGTCCAGTTATTTATTTGTGGACGATATATATATATATATATGGGAGTTTCTATAGTATGCCATATCAAACTTGTGTCGTAATTATATTTTAAATATGAAAAAGTATAAGTAAATAATTAATAATTTTTTATTTTAAAAATAAAATTTAAATAATTATTAATTAATAATAATTAATTAATATAAAATAGTATAATTTAAAAATATTTGTTAATTTATTGTTGGTTAGACTTTTAATGATTACTTAACGAAATTGTTTAAATATTTAACATTTGGTTGTTCACATTAAATTTAACTTTATTTAAGGAATGCAAAGAAGGCTATATGAAAAAGAAAGACAACATAGCTAGCATAAATAGATAATACGAGAAATAAATAGCTTCCCGAAATCGTTAGGAAAATCATATAGAAATTTGCAATTAATAATTATATATATATATATATATATATATATATATATATATATATATATATATATATATATATATATATAGAGGATATTTTGATCAAAGATTTGACTTTTTTTTTCAATTTATTATTAATTCGGCTTAAAATGATGATCTCTTAATTAATCGTAATAATATTAGAGAAATAAAAAAACATTTATCTTATTTAGTTTTTATAAATTATTGTAATAACTAATAAATATTAAATAAGATAAATTCTGACTAATTTTTTTATTATCAAATATTTTTGAATGTATTAAAATAGTCTTTAAAATTCTAATTACATCGATCAATACATTTTTGAGAATAATAATAAAAAGAATGTTAGAGAATCATCAAAATTTATTATTTTTGGCCATCACTTAGCCATCAATATTTAAAAGTATAAGATGAAGCATATTGTATGTTATATTATTAGACTAAAAGAATTACACTAAAGAAATTGAGTTATAGCTAAGTGATAGCAAAAAATAATAAATTTTGATTGCCCCTAGTATTTCTCTAATAAAAATATACCATCTTAGTCATCGTTGTCAAACTCGCGAGTTAACTCATAAACTCGTTACAAATTTAGTTGTGAAATCGAGTTGACTCGAACATAAACTCGATCCTAAGTAAACTCGGCTAGACTCAGTCAAACTCACGAGTCCAGGACCGAGTCAGCAAATTTGTGTTTTTGCCCAATTTTATCCAAAAATGGCATTGTTTTGACCTGAAAAAAAAACCCACACATGTTTTTCTATTAGGCTACAATAACATTCCTAAAGCACTCACTCACCACTCAAACTCACTCATCTACGTCATTTCTCTCATCTCAAGTCTCACTCTCTTATTTTCTGCTTGTCGTTGCGTTGCCGCCATCCACCTGCGTCTGCTACTCTACTCTGCTTTGTGCCATCATCTTCATGGGTCTCTACCTCTGTTGCTCTCTACTCTACCTTTTTTCGCGTTTTTGTTGTTCGCAACTCCACCTTGCTGCTGCTGTTCACGAATTCACCTATTTTTCCTTTGCTGTCGTTAAGTCTGTCATTTTTTGGCTTTTATACGACATCTTTGACTCTGTTGTCATCGCTGTTTTTTGCCATGATTTTTTTTAAGCTTTCATAGATTAGAATTTAGTCATTTAGATTTTTTTTTGTTTTAAGCTTTTATAGTCTAGGTCACTAGGATTTATTATTTTAATTTTATAATTTACAGAATATTAGATTATTGGTTAATGGTTGTAAATGTAGACTATTAGTAATTTAGTTAATGTCAAACGTGAAGGAAATGATTTTCTAATGAAGATGGTGAATATGATACTGATGTCATAAAATATAAAGATATTGAAGAATTTTAGTTTTAGTTTATTAGAACTTTTAACTGTGTGGGTTAAACTAAAGTACATGTTGTTATTGTGTGTCCTTAACTAATTGCATAAGCATAATTGTGAAGGATTTATATGTATTCTAAAGTTCTTGTTATAATTTATAATGTGTGTTATTTATTTTATTATGTGTTTTAAGATTCATATTGTTAATATTGAATGGCTAGATTTGAGTGTGTGCGTGTGTGTATATTACAAAAATTTATAACAGAAAAATTCGTACGAATTTACGAGTTAACTTGCGAGTCGAGTCTAGGTCAGCTCTACGAATTTACTTAGACTTACGAGTTTGACAACCTTAATCTTAGTCTATTAATTTTTTCATAAAGTGATTCATCACATCAATATAAATTAGAGGTAAATACTAAATTGGTACTCGAAAGATTTTGACGTTGACAAAATAGTACCTGATTTTTTTATTAGCAAAATGGTCCCTAAAAGATTTTAAAATTTGACAAGCGTGACCCCGACGTGGCCACCGTATTTTGATGACATGGCAAACCCTCCAAAACCTTAATCCCTTCCTGCCCAACGCACTCCCCTTCCCCATCACATATTCCCCCTTCCTCTCTCAGCACCACCACTCGCAGCAACAACAATCTCAACATCAACAGTAACAGCAACCTCCACCACTCGCAGCAATAACAACAACAACTTCAACGGCAAGAGCACCATCAAGGACCACTGCCACCATCATCGGGACCACAACAACAAGACCTGGAACAGGCACATCCCTTCAGCAACTCAATTGCACTGCTCCTCTACACATATAACCACCTCTGAAACAAGGAAATCAGAAATGAAGCAATGTTTTCAATTGGCCATGGTGAATTTACTGTTGAAGGAGTCAATGATCAGATCCGGAGAGTCCGCGACAGGACTGATGGGAACGAACATAATGGACTTGGCGGACACGAGCTTCTTCTGCTACAAACAGCAAAGTTCGTAGATCCTAGCAATGAAGAACGGAAAACATCAGCGGAAGCGGCAGCGTTGGCCTGAGGCTGAGCGGCAGCAGTGTCCTGCGGCGTAGGCAACAGGGAGGAAGGAGGAAAAGTGCGACAGAGAGGGATCTGGTAGATGGAGCCGATTCGGTGAGATCTGGTGCTGATGATGCACGAATCATGAATTCGGGCTAGGGTACCGGATTTTAGGTACTTGTGGAAGTTGTGGTGGTGTTGAGGGAGGGAAGAGAGTGTGCATTGGGGAGGGAGGGGAGTGCGTTGGTAAGGGAGCATTGTGCTTGCCGGAGATATATTTCAGCGAGTTTGGAGATACACTTTTCAAATTTTAAAATCTTTTAGGGGTCGTTTTGTCAATAACAAAAGTCCGATACCAATTTGTCAGCGTCAAAATCTTTCGGGTATCAATTTGGTATTTACCTTTATAAATTAATATTATATTATTTTATTCATTAGCCAACCCGACCAAATCCAATCGGGGGTAGGATCGGGTGCGAGTTTAAATCTAATCGGGGTAGGATTGGGTGCGAGTTTAGGGTATACTCTGTCCTACCCTACCCGAATTCCTAATATATTATATGATATATACTTAAAAATGATATATTTAGTGAAGGAAGTGAGTATTGAACCCACAACCTTCTTCTTGTAAAAACTCAAAGTAATCAATAAGCTAATTATTTAAATTATTAATTTAGTACATTTGTTATTTAAAGAGTAATATTGTAAGAATTTGGTGTTAGAAAAAGAGTGACAAGATGTTTATTTTTGTTGTATTATTTTAATTTTATTAAGAATTTAATGACCATGCTATTTGTATTTTTATGTTGGATTTCTTTAAAATTTTATTATTTTTAATTTTAATTTAAATTTAGATTTTATTTTTTATTTTATTAATATGTATGATATATGTAATGATTGAATTTTATATTTACTTGAAAAAAATTAATTTTCTGCAAGTAGGGTCGAGTAAAGTAGAGTTGAGAATTTTAGAGTACGAGTTAGAGTTAAAAGATTCTCAACTGCAAATAGAATATGGTTGAGTTTTAAAAAAAAAATTTTACTTGCGAGTAGGATTAGGTAGAGTCCAAATTCTACCCTATTTATGACCAGCCCTGATCATTGTGGACAATCTTAAAGACACTTTTAAAATTTAATTCCTAATATTTTTTAACTTTATAAATATTTAAATTATATGATAATTAGAGCATAGTATAATGTCACTAACAATCTACACTCGCAAGATAGGCAAAAATTCCTTGGCCCAAATTACAAATAAAAACTGTTTATTTTATTCTTAGAAATTTAGTGATTATTTTAGTTTATTTACATACTTACATAACAAGTATGTTATGTATATATTAAAAAAATAAAAAAAAGAAAGAAGAAGGTTGATAATGATGATATTTTGGATTAACATCTGAATAATTTAAAATTCTTTTTTTTCTTCTTCTTTATTTTCTGTTGTTTTGCTTCTTTTTTTCATCATCATTACTATCTTCTTCTTCTTTTTTTTATTCATCTTTTTCTTCTTGTTTTACCTTCTTAAATTTCTTCTTGTTTTACTCTCTTAATAAAAATAAAAACGAGAAAAATCAAACAAAAAAGAAGAAAAAATGCATAATACTACAAAATTACTTGGAATGATGATGATGAACTTACATTCATTCAACTAAAAGAAAGAAGAAAAAATACAGCATTAAAGGAAATATATATTTTTGTGTAGTTTCAGCAAATTTTGGTGTAAAACTAAGACATTTATGTGTATTGTTTAAGAATTTTCGGTGTATTTGTACTGATAAGTTCTGCAGAATTTAAAACTCTTTCTCTTTTTCCTCCTCATCTTCTGCTGCTTCTTCTTCTTCATCTTCTTATTTCATTTTCTCATAATTCTTTTCGAATTCAACTTTGAAACTTCTTTCACTCTTTGCGACGATTTTGATCCTTGTTTGAATTTTGAGCGTTGCGATTTTAATTGAGGGAGAAGAACTGGTTGTACTATTCAAGAGTTAGGAAAGCGCGTGTTTACACATAATCTAAACTGATGATTTTTTTTTTAAATTTGGACCAACTTGTATGCTAAAAAGATTTGTAAATCAGTAAATTAATAACTAAAGTGGTTTAATTTTTAGAACCTTGATAAAAATATAGTTATGTTAGATTTTTAACTTTTTTTTATCATTAAGTGATTCATTAGGCAGTTTAGACTAATATAATATATTTTTATTAAATTTAAAAATGTAATTAATATAATTGAAAATTTATATACTATTTTAGTCTGACCATTAGCCTGCGTTTGTTTATAAAGATAGGACACTGAGATAGAGATATTGAGACACAAAATTGTGTTTGACAGAAGAGACATGGATAAAGACATTGTGTCCAAAGACATTGAATCAGTGTATTTTGTATCTATCCTGATAGAAAGAATACAGAGACACTAATAAGGGACACTACTTATCTTTTATTTTTTTATTATTCTTGTTAATTTTTTATAATTATATTTTTCGTCTCAAATTTTTTGAATGAAAAAAAAAAATTTTATAATTTATTCTAATTTATTACCAAACAAAATATAAGAATACAAAATTTTATGTCTCCATCTTTTATATTTTGTTATTAATATCTTGTCTTATCCTATTCTAATAAACAAATGTAGCCTTAGAGGCACCACTTTAAAAACTTAACTGCTAATATTTTATTGATGGCATCATGAGTAAGATCGGCGTTCTCGATAGTGACACTACAAAAAATTTGTAACTCATTTTTTTAATTAAAATTTAAATTGTTACAGATTAGGATACTTTTAGGTTAGTGAGTTTTTAATGAAAAAATCGACATATGAGGGTCTAGGACTCTAGGTTCGGACCAATTCAAACCAGTATAACTATAAATAAATTTTATTATGTTATATAAAATCTAAAAATTGTATACACCCATTTAAATTTGACGTCGATTCCAATTTAATCTGTTTATTTAGGTTACTTTAGGATAAGTTTGGATTTATAAAATATTTAGGATTGAGATAATTAATGAAAATATGAAATGCAGTGTTCTATCTCTCGTTGATGAATTTCGATTTTATAAAAAAAATACGAAATTAGTTTAGTTAACTAATAATATTAGCTAATTTGCCAATAAGTTATAGCTTAAATGGCATAATCTCTCCATATTCAATTAAGAGGTTGCGGGTTCGAGTCTCCTATCTTTAATAAAAAAAATATTAGCTAATTTTAAAATTTAGAGTCAAGAGTTTATAATTTAAAATTTAAAATAAATAAAATAATTTTAAAAAAATTAACTGATTTAGATTGAAAAAATTGGTTATTTAGCAATACTCATTTTATAAACTATGAATTATAATAACTAATTTAAGTAATAAATTTAACTTATAGATTACTAGTCTGTTATTTAAAATAAATATCTGATGAATTTAAATTTATTTTGTATATATAACAATTTGTTGATTAATAATAAATTTTTAAATAAAATTTAATAAATTAGTCATTTACCTAGTAGATCAAAGAATACGTGCCAAGAAAACATAAACGATTGAGCTATTGATAAAGGTAAAACAGAGGATTAAAATGAACAACACCTTCACATACACACTCTCAACCTTGTCGAGAAGCTCCGAACAAGATTCCAAAACTGTGATTGTGAATAGTAGTGCGGTGGCTTTCCATTCAATTTTATCTATTTATTTCTTTCACTATTTAAATTTTTTAATCATTTAAACTAGTCTATTTATGACTCTTAAGGAAGTGTTGGAACAAATATAGATTAGGTAAATTCAAGAGCCAATTCAATAACCCGCGCTTACGATAAATTGCAACTAACACCACGACGACAAAAATAAAGCCATCATGATAATAAGAAGCAAACGCCTTGTTATGATTATGGTCTTTTCCTTTTGCTTTGCTCCTCTCTACTCCTCACTAATTAACAAAGGTGATGTTCCTTTCCATTTGAACGTTAGAAGCGCTATGGTGAAGACTATGGCAGTTTGTGCTATCTTCGATTATAACTATTCGCATAAGGTGAACCTGAAGCTAGTACAGGTCCTTAGTTGCACAGAATTAGATCACACAAAATCAGGATCATGCACCTTCACCCTCGTGCTGCTGGCAGAAAATGAAGATACTCATGAGACTAACAAGTACTTGGTTGAGTTGTATCAGAGGCGGCGCAACCCCCGAAAAATCACTGATCATTCAGTACTACGCTTTGAACCTGTCCCCCGGGTCTTAAATTAATGTATTTAATTTCTTTTGTAACCCTGAAGCTGGCGAATAAATTGGTGCTATGATGAGCCTATGACTAGCTATAATAACTTTCAACTGGTATTTCAGTCATTTTTAACCGTTGTATCGGTACAATTGAAAACTTTTCTGTTTTTTATTTGTGTCTCAAGGTATTGTTTGTGCTCTGTGAACCTTTTTCTCCCTTCCAAATTCCAATATATGTGTAGAAATCGATGCTGGAACTGCAAGAATGCAGAAATAGTTGCAAGAAAACAGATTGTGCTATAATAGCTTGAATAGCAAGAAAACTGAAACTGTAAGTGTGTGTTATTATTAATTTATTATTATTGAATGTGTTAACCTCTCTGTACAGAAGTAGATATTAAGTGAGCTGGCACATAACTAAAGTCTGTTAACTAACTTAACGGCTAATAACAGCAATTCAAGATTCAACACAAGATTCTGTTTTAGCCAATTCACATTGGTTCTCTACAACATGGTTTATTATGCTTCAAACGAACGAATGTCTTTAGCAGATATATATCTGATTGAAAATAATGTCGTTTCTGAAAGAACAGAAAAAGAAAAGGTTACATGATTTTCGTTCTCATTTTACACTTTTTTTTAATGATTTTTTTTTTTAACAAATGTAAGGTTAATTAATATCGTAAAAGCTTAGATGCATAATATTATAATTACAGAAAAGTTATGCATCTAAGTTTTTTACTTAATTAAGTTTAACTAAATTAAAATAATACATCTCAGATTTATACACCACTTTTATTTTAGTCAAAACAAAACCATAAATAATTAAATTTTATGTACACATTCTGTGTTATCTTTTTTTTCTTTTATTTCTTTCTCTTACTTCTTTTTTTCTTTCTTCTAACTCTTCCTTTGCATTATCATTATCATTGCCATTATCATTATTATCATCTTTCTTTTTCTTGTTTTTTCTTTCTTTCTCTTTTTCATGCATAAAAAAACACAAAAAACAAAACAAGCAGAGAAAACAAATAAAAAAATACATAACAAAAAAAAAAGGATAAGAACAACAAGAAAAAGAAAAAGAATAATTATAAGAAAAATCCAAATAAATTATTCTTAAGAAATTGTTACATCAAGTCTGTACCTTGAAAAAATTTGGTTAAGAAAATTTTTTCTGTCACGATTAAAAAATTTTAGTATCAAAGTTAAAAACTTTTATGTTGCGGTTGAGAAATTTTTGTGCTATTTTTTTGTTTTATATTTTTTTAAATAATTTCTCCTCCTTCTTCTTCTTATTTTTATAGTTCTTTTTGTTTCATATTCTTATAATTCTTTTTATTTTATCCTCTAAGAAGAATAAATACAAAAAAAAAAAAGAAAAAAAGAATAAAAAGAAAGAATGATAAAACTTAAAGACAAACAAAAGGACAAAGATTAAAATTAATTAAAAAATATAAATTAAAATTAAAATAAAAAATAAAAGAAATATATTGAAATTGAATACAAAAAGAGTTATTCTACTTTTTTTAATCCAATTTATTGATGCAATAAGAGAGGGATTTATTCAACCTCATTTGTCCGCACCATATATAATTTTATCATGAAACTAAAAAGGAGTTCTCATGTCTCTAATTACTTTATATGATGACTACAATAATTTAGGAAGTATTTATAACTTTTTATTAGATTAAAATAAAAAAAATTTCAAGCCCACAAACATAAAATCCAATTTAGTACCTAAATAAATAAAATCAAAATAATTAAATTAAATTAAATATTTTAAAAATATAAACTAATAACTTTTATATAATACTTTAACTCTTTATATTACAAATATTTGAAGTAAAGTATCAAAGAATTATACAACTTTTTAAATGTTTTATTGTTTTGGTTTATCCATTTTTATAATAACTAAAAAAATTTTTTTTAAAAAAAACATAACTTTATAAATAAAAACCGAAAAATTCTGCACAAAAAAAAGAAGAATAAGAAGCAAAAAATAAAAAAAAATACAGCATCAAGTCTAGAACTTTGAAAAATTTTAGTATCAAAGTTAAGAAATTTTAATGTTAAAATTAAGAAATTCTTATCTCACACGGTTAAGAAATTTTGGTGTTATTTTTCATATAAAGAAAAAGCAAAGGTATAATTCACGCACATGCACGTATGTTAGCGGTTTTTGTTGGATTTAACCAACTTGGTTAAAAAAAATACTTGGACGTATAACGAGATTATTTTTTTAACAGAATTTTGGATTGATATCTTACAAATGGTATTCTTTTATTATGAAAAATGTTAGAGAATCAGTAGAATTTATTATTTTTGGTCAGCAGTTAGTCACTAATGTTTAAAAGTATGTTGTTTGATTAATAGACTAAAAAAATAGGATTTATGATTAAAAGTAATGCTTAAAAACAATAAATTTTGTGATCCTTAAGATTTTTTATTATTTATATATAACAAAAGGTATTTTAAAAAAATATTATGCATTAAATTTCTCTTAAATTCGTTCCCATTGTATAAAGTATAGAATTTTGTTACGCATTTAAGTATTTTTGACAATTAAGTCTAATTAAATTGGTCTAAATTCAACAAAAATCAATTTCATTAATAAAAGTATGTCTACACACTCCAATTTTTCAGCCTCTTCACGTTATTCTTCTTCGTATTTCTTCTTCGCATTTCTTCTTCTTTTTCAAAAAATGAGAAGATGAAGAAGAGAAGAGGAAGAAGAAAGAGGAGTAGGAGTTTTGAGTTATGTAGAATTTATCAGAAAATAATTTCGATGCATTTTGGATTTATATAAGGTGCACTTTTGGTATGTACTTGTTTTAAACTTAATTTGTTTGTTGTAACACCCTACCACAAAACTTTACGCTTAAGTCGTAAAGTTGAGGTGGTGAGGAATTACAGTAAAATATATACATAATAATAGTTGAAAGGAATTTTATAACGAGGAACCTTTGAAGGAAAGTTTAAAAACAAAAGTCGTAACACTCACAAAAATAGAAAACTTGCGTACGAAGAAACTTAAGATATAAGTATATACAAGTCCCAAGATTTAAATTACTCAAAACAACCTTAGTTCTCTATCAAGCCTCTATGAGGCACAAGAGTGAAGCATATAAAAGGAGAGATCTAAACATATATATACATATACATAGCAAAGCACAAAAACCCAAAGTCGCATCTTCGCTGCAGAGTAAGTCTAGACGCTTAACAAGGTGCCTCTCAGCCTGCATCTAAAAAACAACATCGTATAGGCTGGGATGAGAACTGGGGGTTCTCAGTGTGGTTAAGGTGTCCACATATATAATAAATAAGATCCCGAGAAAGTCAGAGGCAATCCTAGAACGCTGACACTCAACTTATAAAACTTAAGGAAATAAAACAGAAACCATAAATATGGGTAGTTCTCTAAGATTCTAAACTTGATCAAAACCCTCAACTATTTCCCTTCCTCCACCATCCTCTAAAATACCAGTAGATCCATATAGACAGACAAAACAAACAAGTCAAGCACATATAGAAAGCATATATAACAAGTAGGGAATTAGCAATTAATATGAATAAACAGTCAAGCAAGCTAAGATAATGCACACTCAAACAAAACATACAAATGCACATGATGCATGTCTATCCTACTGGTCGTGAGCTTACGTGTCGATTACTTTGCCAAAACTCAACACATCTGTTAGCTAATCCAGACATTTGTCTCTAGGTTGCGCATCTCCAGGAGAAACTTTAACGAAGGAGAGTGCTTTTCCACCTTCTCCTGGAGGTTTCATGAAGGAGAGTACCTTTCCACATCAAAGGAGTGTGCCTTTCCACCTTACAACCAGAGAAGAACGTGGGAAAAATAATACGAATGAGAGTGTCTTTCCACATCGAAGGAGTGTGTATTATCTTGGATTGCTTAATTATGTATTCATATTAATTGTTAATTGCCTACTTGTTATATATGCTTTCTATATGTGCTTAACTTGTCTGTTTTGTTTGTCTGTGTGGATTTACTAGTATTTTGGAGGATGGTGGAGGAAGAAAAATAGTTGAGAATTTTGATTAGGTTTTGATCAAGTTTAGAACCTTAAAGAACTACCCTGTTTATGATTTCTGTTTTAGTTCCTTAAGTTTTATAAGTTGAGTGTCGGCGTTCTAGGATTGCCTCTGGCTTTCCCGATACCTTATTTATTATATATGTGGGCATCTTAACCATATTGAGAATCCTCGGTTCTCATCCCATACGATATTGTTGTTTTTTATATGCAGGTCGAGAGGCACCTCGCTAAGCGTCTGGACTTACTCTGCAGCGAAGATGAGACTTTGGATTTTTGTGCTTTGTTATGTATATGTGTATATATATATATATATATATATATATGTTTAGATCTCTCTTTTTATATGCTTCACTCTTATGCCTCATAGAGGTTTGATGGAGAACTAAGGTTGTTTTGAGTAATTTAGATCTTGGGACTTGTATATACTTATGTAAATATTCTGTGGCCAACCTTGGCTTCGCAGGTTGAGCCTGGAGTTTGAATATTTTGTATCTTTTGACACTTCCTTTTTATTATTCGTGTGTATATATATATATATATATATATATATATATATATATATATTACGTTTCTTCGTACACAAGTTTTCTGTTTACGTGAGCGTTATAACTTTTGTTTTTAAACTTTCCTTCAAAGGCTCCTCGTTATAAAATTTCTTTCAACTATTATTATGTATATATTTTACTTTAGAAGCCGTAATATCTCACCACCTCAACTTTACGACTTAAGCGTAAAGTTCTGTGTGGTAGGGTGTTACATTTGTATGTTGTCATTATTAAATGTTTTTGGTGTATTCTGAATTTAAATAAGGTGTGTTTGGTCTGTGCTTGTTTTAAACCGAGTTTGTTTGTGTATCGTCGTCATTAAGTAATTTCGGTGCATTCTGAATTTAAATAAGGTGTATTTAGTTTGTGTTTGTTTTGAATTGAGTTGTTTGTGTATCGTCATCATTAAGTAATTTTGGTGCATTCTGAATTTAAATAAGTTACACTTGGCCTATGCTTGTTTTGAACCGAGTTTGTTTATGTACCGTCATCATTAAGTAATTTTGGTACATTTTAGATTTAATTTTGGTATATTTTGGATTTAAATAAGGTGCACTTTTGGTCTAAACTTATTTTGAGCTAAATTTGTTTGTGTGTCGTCATCATTAAAAAGTTTCAGTACATCTTGGATTTGAACTGTTATACGTATAAGAAGACGACGATAATGGCAATAACGATAACGATACGACGATGATGATAATAATTAATAATGATGGAGGATGACGAAAAGAAAGAAGGAGATCGAAAAAATTTAAATAAAAAAAGAAATGGAAGGAGGAGGAGGAGATGGAGATGCTGGTGGTAATGACGTCGATAACGAAAGAAAAATATGAGGAAAAAGGAGGAGAAGGAAGAAGTGACGGGTATGGTGGTGAAAGTTATGATGATAATAAAAGAAAAAAATGAATAAAAAAGAGGAGAAGAAAAAAAAGTGTGCATGTGAAATATGAAATACCTTAACAACTTGATTGGACTTTTAGCTAATTATTTTGTTTAGTTGTAAAAAGTTCTTCTAAAGTATAATACTGATGATTATTATGATTAATATATATTATATATTTAAATTACCACTCTAATTTAAAAGAGAATTAAAAAAATTTTCATATGGAAAAAAAATAATCAGACATGTAGACTTAATTCTATTGATATTACAATATTCTAAAAATTAAAAAAATAGAAAATAGAAGTGACATAAATGTCAAGTATCACCTAATAAAGTGGCGACTGCTATGTAAATCTAGTGATTTTGTTAGTTAATATAATTTACCGTATCTTTTGTTTATAGAAACAATTACTCAGCCATTTAGTTTCAGCTATCACTCAGGCTTTGAATCTAATATATAATTAAATTATTTTTTTATTAAGTTACCTTCTTTTTTTATGGAATACAGTTTAATTTAACTTTTATAATTAAAATTTCTTTAACTATCTCACTTTGAAATCTAGTCTCCTACTTTACATGAAAGTTTTGCCCACTTAGATTTAAAAGATAAATTTAAATAGTAAAATCTCTCAATTAATAACTATTTTGGAGTTTAAAATTTTAGAATTTAAAATCTAGAGTTATACTGTTTAAGATTTAGGATTTATAAAACGATGCAGGATAATTTTATTGTTTAAAATTTATGATGTATGAGATTGTATTGTAATATATATAGTGAGGTTACACATTTTCAATCTTTCTTTCTCTTCTCTAATTCGTCACTTTTAGTTCATCAGGGTGTTCATAGTGCTGCTCTAATTCTCTGTTTTGCTCATTAGTCTTGATTAATATTTTGGACTGTAAAAATTGTTACGGTTAGAATTTAAAATTTATACTTTAAAATTTAGGCTATACTAGAAATATGAGCTAGTAAAGTTTGAAAGTTGCTATTAAGATTTAAGGTTGGAGGTGAGTTAAGTCAGCTCGGGAGTCAATTCGAGCTCGATTCATTAATAGTTCGATAAGCTGAGTTTGTGAGCTGGTGAGCCGAGCTTGAGTTTGGATTTAAGCTCATAAATTAAATGAGTCGAATTTAAACTTGGATAAACTCAATTCATTAGCTTGTAAGCTGGCTCAATTATATATATAATATTAAAAGTATAGATTAAATATTTATAAAATATGCGTATTAATAATTTAATATATATATATATATATATATATATATATATATAATAGTAATATATAATTTTACATATATATTAATGTTCTTAATTATTTAAAATTTTATAGTCATTTTTTATATATAATTTTGATGTAGGACATAAATAAAAAATTTATAATTGATAGATAGATAATATATAAATTTATTTTTTAAATATTTTTTAATATATATAAGTTATAATTTATTGATATAGAATTATAGATTATATTCCTATTATTTGAGCCAACTCGTGAGTTCGAGCCAGCTCGTGAACGTTTGTTAAGCTGAGTTTGAACTTACGAAATAGGCTCGATCAAGCTTATTTTTTGTGAGCCGAACTTAAATTTGGTCTTGCTCGACTCAACTCGACTCACTTCCGGCCTTAGTTGTTATACAAGCAAATACACGCTATATTTAGCGACAACTACAGACTCATGTTGTTAGCCAATGATAAAACCACCGGAGAGACTAACGAGTATTCGATAGGATTGGGTGTTCAGCTATGTAAAAAATTAGTTTCGAAGCTTTGATCTTGCACCCTTTCTTTATCAATAGATTAAATGATTGATAACCTTTTATTTTACTCTTATATGTATAACTTGTAAAATTAATAGAAACGAATAATCATTATTAAAAAATAAAAATATAATATATCCATGTTTATTTTGTATATGTATTACGTGTTTATTTTTAATTTTTTCATTTTGAATATTTATTTTTTCTATAGAAAGTTAGCTAACACTCAAAAAATATATTTGTTATCAATTAATTAACTAGCGTGAATGTATTGTGTATGTTTTTTCCGATAATTAAAAAGAAAACTAAGTTGAGAGGCAAATATAAATTTTATTTGCTCTATTAATATATCAAAACTAAATTAATAAAGTTTAATTATAAGAATTGTATGTATAAATTAAATAGGATAATAGGATAGATATTTTGATCAAAGATTATTTTTTTGATTATTTGTATCACTACAACAAATTACTAGAATAGCGACCGATTTTAGCGACCGAAAAAAATAGTTGTTATTAATAGCGACTAATTTAGCTACCGATATAGGATTTTTAGGGCTAAAAAAAATCGGTCGCTAAATCGGTCGCTAAAATTATATTCAGCGACCGATTTAGCGATCGATAAGTTTGTTATACGAGTAACATAGAGTTGGTCGCTAATATGGTCACTATTTTTTAACTTAACGACTGAATTAGCAACCGAATTGAGGAAGTAACGCTTGAGAGTGTTGGTCACAAAATCGGTCACTATATTTTTATTTAGCAACTGATTTTGCAACCAATAGAAAAAGAAGCTAAAAATGGTTGGTCGCTAATTCGGTTGCTAAATCGGTGGTCACTAAATCGGTTGCTAATAGTTAAGGTAGCGACCGATTTAGCAACCAAATATAAATACTGATTTAAAGCGATTGGTTGCAAAATCGGTTGCTATTAAATAGGGTGAAAAAATTTGGTTGCTAAGTCGTGGTCACTATATTAGTTGAAAATTTAATCTTTAGCAATTAAATTAGTAACCAACAAAAAATACTGTTAAAATTAATCAGTCACTAATTTAAATAAAACAAAATAATTCCTCAATTAATCCATCCTGTCTAACCCTAATTCACCCACAAAACACTCATCTTCTCACACAGCTACCGATGTAACCACCGCCAGAAGCACCTCTCCTCGCAGGGTCTTCGTTGTCGACTGAGTTCGCTGCGGCGCCGCCTTCATATTTGAGATCTCAACGCCGTCGTTGTTGTCTTCTGCACTGTCACCGTCACGTTTTTTCTGCGTTGTCGGGTCACCGTTGTCGTCGGCTTTAGTTCGCGGCGCCATCGCCTTCGTCTTCTGGTATCTCGACGCTGTCGCGGTCGTCTTCATCAATTTCTCAAGCAGGTACTCTTCCCTAACCTAGATTCCGATCAATTTCATCTACTCTGTTAGGGCTTTTTCACCTATTATGATCAATTTAATCTATTTTAAACAAATTGAACAATTGGAGCTTGGAGGTAATAGCTGTAATATTATTCTACTCTTTTTCTCCTTATGGCTGTTGCTTCTTTGCCTAATGATATACTAAAGAGGATTGTATTTGTTTTCCTAGTATTACTTTTGAGGTATCCATTATTAATTTTGGGAGAATTAAATCTTAATTTGCCTTTCATTTTGTGAGAAATATAAAGTACTTTTGAGTTTTGAGGTAAAATGTCACTGCAATATGTGATTTGTTCTTATTCATTGTTTGCTTTATTATTTTAAAGGGTTTATGGTGAGGAACAGAAGAAGTTTACAATAACAAAATAGATCTATCATTGAAACTGTCACTTTGTGGTGATGAAAAAGAAGAAAGGAGGAGGAAGCTGAAGAGGTCATCATCAGTTATCAAAGATAGGCAGCATCACATATATATAGTATACATAAATATAAATTTGTTGTATTTGTGTGGATTTGTTTCTGCCTTTATTTTTTTTCAATACATATAAGTAGTATACATAAATATAAATTTATTTGTATTAGAATCCATTTTTCATTTCATCTCTATACGATTTCACTTTTGCCTTCATTTTGATTTTCAATAATTGTTGGCATTTGATTCTAATAAATAATTATCTATCTTTGATTATTTATATATTTTGTTGAATTAGAATTATATTTAAAAATTAAGTTTTAATAGTGATATATGCAAAATTTAGTTAAAATTTGTAATTAGGAAGTAACAGTAGTGACCGATTTAGCGACTGATTTTGAAAATTTGAAATTAGCTATTAGCGACTAATTTAATTACCGAAAAATTAGCGACCGATTTAGCAACCAAAATATTGGTCGCTATTTAGCGACCGAATACCTCAGCAACCGAAATATTGGTTGCTATTTAGCGACCAAAATTATTTAGTATAGGTTAGGTGGCGTTGGTGAAAATCTTCGCTATTTTGAATTTAGCAACCAAGGTTTTAGTGACCACCAGAATCGGTCGCTAAATCGGCCGCTAAGCTGATAGCAACTGGTTTTCAAGAAATTTCGGTCGCTAGCTAAATCGGTCGCTATTCTGATAAATTCTTATAGTGTATAAGCGTTTTTGGTAATCATATTTAATTTAGTATAAGTCTAGAATGTGTGTGTGTGTGTGGTACTTTGTTTTCGCGCTTCTTTGACACATAAATATTTTTATAAAACACAAAAAATTTTATATATATAACAAAAAATTTTGCACATGATAGATAAATTTATAGATATAAGACATAAATTTCAGTGTCGTTATATATATAAGTTTTTTGATAAACAAGTCTAAACAAGTTAATCATAACCCAACAAAATCCACTTACATAACGCGAGAGTGAAATCACGCCGTTTTTTTTTCGTGTTTTTTCTTTCTTTCCTTTTTCGTATTCCTCCTCCTCCTCCTCCTCCTCCTCCTCCTCCTTTGCGATTCTCCTCCTTTTTCTTCATGTTCCTTATTCTTTGTGTGTTTCATCCTCATCGTCATTCTTTTTATTGCTGCTGTTGTTGTTGCATTTTTTCCTCCTCTTCTTTCTATTGATTTTGTAACATTATATTTTTTTCTTCTTTATTTGATTTTTTTCTCCCAAAAAGGATTATGAGAAAATAAAATAAGAAGATGAAGAAGAAGCAGTAGTAGAAGATGGGAAGGAGGAAGAGAAAGAGTTTTGAATTATGCAGAACTTATCAAAATACAAATACACCAAAAAATTTTTAAAATACATCGAAAGATTTTCAAAATACACCGAAACAAGAATGAAACAGATTCATAATAATAATAATAATAATAATAATAATAATTCAGATTCAGAACTCCTACACCGAAATTTTGCTACAAATGCACAAAAATGTTTCCTTTAGTGCATTTTTTCTTTCTTTCTTTTAGTTGAATGAATGTAGGTTCATCCTCTTTCAAGTAATTTTGCAGCATTATGTGTTTCTTCTTTTTCTTTGTTTAATTTTTTTATTTTTATTCTTGTTAAGAAAATAAAACAAAAAAAACTTAAGATAAAACAAGAAAGAAAAGATGAATAAGAAAAAAGAAAGAAGATGATGATGATTATGAAAAAGAAGAAGAAGTAGCAACAGAAGATGAGGATGAGGAAGAGGAAGAATTTTAAATTACGCAGAACTTATCAGAATATAAATACACCGAAATCTTTTTAAAATACACCGAAAGATTTTCAAAATACACTGAAAGTTTTTTAAAATACACCGAAATGAGAATGAAACAGATTAATCACAATCATAATTCAGATTCAGAACTCTTATACTGAAATTTTGCTACAAATGCACATAAATATTTCCTTTAATGCATTTTTCTTCTTTTTTTTTTCTTATTTCTTTCTTTCTTTTAGTTGAATGAATGTAGGTTCATCCTCTTCCAAGTAATTTTATAGCATTATGTGTTTCTTTTTCTTCTTTATTTAATTTTTTATTTTTATTCTTATTAAGAGAGTAAAACAATAAAAAACTTGAGAAAGTAAAACAAGAAAAGTTGAATGATAAAAAAAAGATGATGATGATGAAAAAGAAGAAGTAGCAGCAGAAGATGAGAAAGGAGAAGAGGGAGAGTTTTGAATTATGCAGAACTTATCAGAATACAAATATATATACCAAAAAATTTCTAAAATACACCGAAACGAGAATGGAACAAATTCATCACAATAATAATTCAGATTCAAAACTCCTACACTGAAATTTTGCTACAAATGCACAAAAAATTTTTTAATGCATTTTTTCCTTTTTTTCTAATTTCTTTTTTTTTTGTAAGTTTATTTTCTTTCAAGTAATTTTGCAGCATTATATGTTTTTTTTTCTTTGATTTTTTTTTTGTGTTTATTCTTGTTAAGAGAGTGAAACAAAAAAAAATTTGAGAAAGTAAAACAAGAAGGAAAAGATGAATAAGAAAAAAAAGAAGATGATGATGATGACACTACAAGAAAAACGGGACTTAGCAGCCACAAATTGCCGGCATTTTCTCAAATTGCTGCAAATTGGTTGAATTGGTGCGGTTCTTATTGCGTAAATAAGCTCCGCTCTAATTGATTTGACTTGAAGCGGTTTTGGGTACCAGCTGCAGCAAATAACCATGTGTGGGGGGTGGGGGGAGGGGTTTCGTTTCGCTAAAATACCCAAACAAAAATTAATAGGCACCATTAAGCTTCACCTTTTGCACGCAAACCCCAGCAGAGCAACTACGCCAATCATCGATGTCCTCCCCAGCCATTCGTCCTGGTGTCGTCGTCGGCAACCTTCCCCCTTGACTTGCTGTGAGTTGCAGATCGGCCCCTCTCCCCTCAATCTCGTACGTTCTTCTCCTTTATCCCAATTTAATTTTAGTGGCTGTTGATAAATTAATTTTGCATCAATTTCATCTCTATGCCTTCTGAATTTTGGTTTGAACAACACTGATCAATTGATTTTGCCCAAATTTTCCTTTCCCAAATTAACATTCTGATTCAATTTTTTCCCAATTTCTGAACCCTTGAATTCAACCCACCGCCACCCTTCGTGTTTTGTCGTTTGTCTCCTATCATCCAACAAGGAGTTGCGTTCAATTTCTCCTCAGGCCAAAGAGAGACCCTCCTAAAAGCCAAGAACCAACTGCCGCTCGCGGCCGTTCCACCCGTGACCACCGCTTGCGAGTTCAGATGTGGTGGCTTTGGTGGTGGCCTCCGTATCATCGCCACTCTTGCCCGAAGATCTGCGTTCGCCACCGTTGCTCCATCAACAAGGGTCGCAAATGCTCTCTGCATCCCCTTCACGGCAGCGTCGTCCCCCACGCTGCTCGCTACCACCTCGTCGTTCGTCGCGTTCTTTCTCACAGCTGCTCCACCTACGACCGCCGCGTCTGTGAACCAGCAATGCAGCTTTGGTGTCGGTTCCCGATCCAATAGATCATCGTCCTCCACCTTCCCCTTCGCGACGGCGCCATCCTCGGAGCCGCTTCTGGCCGTGAGTTCCCCATCGCCGTTGCCCTGAGTGGTGCCATAAGCATCATCACTGTCCAACGCCATCGCGGTAGATAATTTTATATGTGCTTCTAAATCTTCTACTTGTTAAATTGCTTGTGTTGTAGTATCATAGATTGGGATTGATGATGCTGCAACTGGACCTTGAAATTTTGATTGGATTTCTAGATCTGAGATTTGAAATTATGCTTGCTCTGTAGATTCTGTTGAGTCTTCTTGTTGTTGCTGTGGCTGAACATGAAAATCAAAAGTGGTTGTTGTTGAGAAGTTTGTTGTTGAAGTCCCTGATGAACCTGAACCTTGATTTGCAAATTGTTTTTCATAAAATTTTGCCAAAGATAAAGCACAGAAAAGAGATTTTGGATTTTCAATGAGATGAATCCTGTTTAGTACTTTAATTTCTGAGATTTTGGATTTTATAAGTGCAGTTGTGAAAGTTTGATTCCTGTTTAGTACTTTAATTTCTTGAAGAAGATGAATCCTTTTTGTGTACCAACAAATATTGGATCTGCCATACTTGCGATGGATCTAGTCTGTTGTTACATGGACACCATAAATTGGTGTTTTGTTTCGTACCAAGCTTTTATTTTGACTATGTTATCTTCACGTTTGTATATTGAATGCAGCAAACCACATCATAAGATGTGAAGCTGTAAGTATTCATGCTTTAATATTACTCTCAGGATGGTGAATTTTTCGTATCCAATATTATACCTTTTATTTATTTATTTAACTTTCTTTTTCAGAGACAATTTGGTGTAATGATACAGTCATTGCATCAAAATGTATTGATAAATTTAATATGAAAATATTCCTAATGGATGTGATGCTTTGTTGTGGTTCAGATGCTGCTATTATACCCATTGGTATGATTCACTATTGATTCTTTTTCACCTGCATAAGGTTATCGTGCCATAAATCTAGCTGATATGAATCCACTAATCATTGGTACATGTTTGGGAGGTTTTGTGGCATGCAAGGCCCTATCACAGAGGAATACAGACCCTACCAAAGCTTTACGCCCTTGGGACATTGTAATACAACAAAAATTCTGCTCATTCTTGCTGCTACTCACCATGTTTTTGTATTGCTGATCTTTCAATATTTTTTAGTTTTGAAACAATACAACTATAATTATAATGAGATTTGATGAGCAAGTCTTGTATCCTTTCTTGTAATCTGAACAGAATAGTTTATAAAAAACTAACGTTTCAATGGTCACAGATACAACTTTTATTTTTTATCACAAAAATTCTGTCTTCTATGGATATGAGCTATGACAAATTCAGTTTTTCTTATTAGGCTGTTTATGATATTCCAGAACCGAGATGGATTTGTCATGGGGGAAGGAGCTGGAGTTTTACTTTTGGAAGACTTGGAGCATGCAAAGGTACAGGAAATCTGATCTAATAATTTTAGGACAGAACATCCCTTATGAAATGACATTTCATGTTTTGATATTATTACTGAAGACTTGTGCATGTAATTTATTTCGTTTAGTGCATCCTTCAGTTCCTTCAAATAGTATTAAAGGACTTCATACATCTGTTCTCTCTTGTATTAGGATTGCTTTTTAGGCTGCTTGTCACAAAAATTCACCTGTTACTTCTCACGTCAAATCTGCACTGGACATTTGTCTTGCAACTGAATCAAATGCATCTCTTTTACATTGCAGAAAACCTAATCGATCATTAAATAGGTGGAGCTAGAGGCTCATATTAGGTCTTGATTGAGAAGGTGGAGAGAAACTCGAAATGAATGAGGGGGCAATGAAAGCACCAGAGGAAATGGTGAATGGTATAGTAATAAGTTGTCTTCCTGTACCTACATTTTGTAGTCTTTTTTTTTAAATCAAAATAGGGTTGAAACTTTGAATTATATGGAGTATGAATACCTGATACAATGATACATCTATTTGGCCATAGGGTAACTTATAGTTGAAGAGGAACTGTTGTACAACTTTATTAGTAAAGGAATGATATCATCTTACTAGTGCCAAAATAAAAGAGAATAAGGAGTATAAAAGAGAATAAGGATTATAATCATCTTATGGTATTGTTTTGTGGTTCATCATTGAAGTGCAAGATTCTAATCTATCTTTCTGTTGCTTTCAGGTTCTTTCTCTAGGTTAGTAGTGAATTTCATGGCTGGTTGTCAAACTGTAGTATCTAATATTGTGATGTCTGTAGTTGTGTTCTTAACCCTGGAATTCATCACTCCCCTTTTCCGTTACACTCCAAATGCCATTCTTTCTTCAATCATCATTTCTGCTGTCATCAACCTTGTGGACTATCAGGCAACTATTTTGATTTGGAATATTGATAAATTTGATTTTGTTGCTTGCATGGGAGCATTCTTTGGTGTTGTTTTTGCCACTGTTGAGATAGGACTTCTAATTACTGTAAGTACTAAATATTAACTAATGTATGCTTAGTTATCTTATGCTTTCAAAATGTGAAGTAGTTTCTACTGGTCAATATTTATGGCAGTTTCTATATCCTTTGCAAAGATTCTACTACAAGTTACAAGGCCTAGAACTTGTAACTTGGGGAACATTCCTAGAACAACTGTGTATAGAACCATCCATCAATACCCAGAAGCTAGTAAGGTTCCAGGTGTACTTATTGTGAGAGTTGATTCTGCAATATATTTCTCCAACCCCAATTTTGTCAAAGAAAGGTAGAAGATGTGTTCCTTCTTTCTTTCAAATTGACATATTTTGCATAAACATTGTTTAATATCCCTCTTCTAATCTACAAAAGGATTTGAAAGTGATGTGATCTCACTCTTTCAGGATACTAAGATGGTTAATTGATGGATGAAGAAGAACAAGGTAAAGGAGACTACCAAACAAGAATCCAGTTTTTGATTGTTGAAATGTCACGTGAGTGTCCCTATTGTCTACCTTGGTTTTTGTCTAATTTTTATATCAAGCAAGAACATACTGTTCTGGTTTGTTAGTTTTCTATAAGTATTAACTAACTTATAATTTGTGTTCTTTGTGCAGCCGTTACTGACATAGAAACCAGTGGCATCCATGCCCTTGAAGAATTCTTTTAATGAGGATTTTAACTGTGCCTTTTGTATCTTTCTGCTGATATTTTCCATCCTCTAAACTTGTGAATATTCTGAATCATTTACGTCTAGGTTGTAAACAAGCACCGTCTGATATTTGTTAGCAGTGCTGGTAACAGTGGGCCAACATTGAGCACCATCTGATATTTGTTAACATTTTGGAATTATTTACGAGTTTAATATTGATTATTTAGTGTTTTTTTATGTTAATATCTCAAGTTTAATAAATATAATGTAAAGAAAATAGGTTATAGTAAAGAAAAATGGTATAAACTATTGTAGTTGGTCAGTTTTTTTTTAAGCTCGTGTATGAAATTGCGGCGGTTTTAACCGCCGCAAATTTTTTTAAATTCACAAACCAAGCCGCAAAATCGTCAGTTTGATTTGCAGCGGTTGTGCCAGCGGTTCATTAGAACTGCCGCAAAATCAAATCTCCACCCCTTAATATGCGACGTTTGGCGAAGCGCTGGTATGTCATTTTGCGGCGGTTTTAAACCGCCACAAATCCATAAATAAACCGCCGTAAATTCCCAATTCTCTTGTAGTGTGATGATGAAAAAGCAGAAGAAAAAGTAGCAAAAGATGAGGAGGAGGAAGAGGTTGAATTTTGAATTATGCAGAATTTATCAGAATACAAATACATCAAAATTTCTTAATAATAACACATAAATGTCTTTGTTGTTACACCAAAATTTTGCTATAAAATACCAAAAATATTTTCTTTAATGATTGCGAGACACACTCAATTTGAAAACAACACAAAAATGACTGAATTATCAACAAAAATACATTCAAATTAATTTTAGATCCGATAACGTATCAATATGACAAAAATTCTACGATAATGATAACAATAATGACGATAACGATAACAATAATATGTTTAAGAAGAAGACGACGATGACTATAACGATGATGATCATGATGATGAAGATGATGGAGGAGAAGGAGGAAAAGGAAGGAGGAGAAGAAATTCCAATGAGAAAATAAGGAGAAAGATGAGGAGGTGGTGTTGGTAACGACAATAATAAAAGAGAAAAATAACGAAAAAAAGGAGAAGAAGAAGACAAAATATCAGGGATGACGAAGAAGAAGAACGTGCGCGCATAAGTGTAAATGATTTTGTTGGACTTGTTTGGTTAATTGACTTGTATGTAGAGATTTATTCCATAAATTTTTTACATATAAAACAAAAATTTATTTGATACAACACAATGTTGTGTTATGCACCAAAATTTTTGTATTGTGTATCAAAATTTTTATGCTCAATATCTTTGCTGAATATATATAGAAGAAGATAATGATGATGATGATAATAAATGAGAATGAAAAGGAAGATGAATAATGATAATGATGATAAGGCGGTAGTGGCATGCAGCTATGACAACGGCAGCAACGACAATAGCAATTGCAGCAGTGATAACGATGGCATTAAAAAAATATCGTGTACAAAAAAAAAAGGATAACGAAAAAAGAGAAAGAGAAGAAAGAAGAATATATATATATATATATATATATATATATATATATATATATATATATGTACGAAGAATAAGAAATGCGCAACGACGTAGTTAGAGATTTGGTTTAAAAAACGTTTGGACGCTTGTATTATTTTTTAATTTGTTGGATTGAAAAGTAGTCTCTCAAATTAATTGTATGCACTAAAATAATTTTTAAAATTCTAATTGCATTAATTAATATGTATTTGAGATTAATAAAAATATATTATATTATTATATTTTCAACTTTTTTTTATTAAATAATTTATTACGGAATTTAGACTAATATAATATAATTTTACTAAATTTAAAAATATAATTAATATAATTAAAATCTTAAATACTATTTTAATCGGATAATTTCAGACACCACCTTAAAAATTTAACAGTTAATATTTTATTGATGGCATCATGAGTAAATTCGGCATTTTCGATAATGACACTACAAAAAAATTGTAACTCATTTTTTTATTAAAATTTAAATTGTTACGAATTATGATACTTTTAGTTTAGTGAAATTTTTAATGAAAAAATCGACATATGAGTGTCTAGGACTCTAGGCTCGGACCAATTCAAACCGGTATAACTAAAATTTTATTATGCTATATAAAATCTACAAATTGTATACAGCAATTTAAATTTGACGTCAATTATAATTCAATCTGTTTATTTAGGTTACTTTAGAACAAGTTTGGATTTATAAAATATTTAGGATATTTAGAATTGGGATAATTAATAAAATGCAGTGTTCTATCCTTCGTTGATGAATTTCTATTTTATAAAAAAGATACGAAATTAATTTTTAGTTAACTAATATTAGTTAATTTTAAAATTTAAAATAAAAAATTTATGATTTAAATTTTAAAATTTAAAATAAATAAAATAATTTAAAAAAATTAACTGATATTAATTAAAAAAATTAATTATGTAACAGTATTCATTTTATAATCGATTGAATTATAATAATTAATTTGAGTTAATCTAATAATTATATTACTAATTCATTTAAAATAATAAGCATTTGAATTTAAATTTTATCTTATACATATATCAATTTATTGATCAGTGATATAGACTTTTAAATAGAGTTTGATAAATTAATCATTCAACTATTGGATTAGAGAATATGTACCAAGGAAAAGAAAACGATTGACCTATTGGTAAAGGTAAGATAGAGGATTAAAATGAACACCACCTTCACATACACACTCTCATCCTTGTCGAGAAGTTCCCAACGAGATTCCAAAACTGTCATTGTGAATGGTAGTGAGGTGGTTTTTCATTCAATTTTATCTATTTAAGTTCTTTCACTGTTTAAAATTTTTAATCATTTTAACTACTCTAATGATGACTCTTAAGACACTGTTAATAAGGATTTGTTTGAAAGTTATTTTTAAAAAATATTTTTTTTAATAATTTTTTATAAAAATAAAAGTAATTTTATGTTTGGATATTTTATATAAAAATATTTTTTTTATCTATCAATTATATTTGAGTAAAATAAGATAAAAATATTTTTTTGTTTATTTATTATGTGAAAAATAATTTTTTAAAAAAAATATTTTAAAAAAAAGATGTAAATTGTAACTTTTCAAAAAAAATAATTTTTTTATTTTTCTATTTTTTTTTATTTTTACTATTAAAAATTTGTTAAATACACTAAAAATTAAAAAAAAACTTTTTTCATTAAAAAAATATCTTTTTTTTATCGATTTAATGACACTTAAACAAACACTAAGTTTAGGGCCAATACTTTTATTAACCAGTAAAAAAAATGAGTAATCACATATTATTATATATAATCTCACACTATTAAAAATAATAATAATAACTAATTAATAGTTACAAATTATAAAATCTATATCAACAAATTATAACTTAAATGACATAATTTTTTTTATATTCACTTAAAAATTACACAAATTCAAGTCTCCCTATTTTTTATAAAAAAAAAAAAAACGACAAAATCTACTCATCCTTATTACTCTCTTTAAGGACAAATATACATTAGGTAAATTCAAGAGTCGATACACAATAACCGGCCCTTACTATAAATTGCAACCAACTAACTACGATACCACCACCAAAATAAAGCTATGACGATGATGAGAACCACTTGCCTTGTTATTATTATTATTCTCTTTTTCTTTTGCTTTGCTCCTCTCTACTCTCCCTTCAGCTGCCGAGAGTCAGCATCACTAATTATAGGTAGTAGGAATCTTCCATTAACTGTGGACGTTAACAGCCCTACCGTGAGGTATATGGCGATTTCTGCTATCGAGGAGTATAACTCCAGTGTGAGTTATACCAGGAATCTGAGTCTAGTAAAGATCCTTGGTTGCAGAGAATTATGGCACAATAAAAGATCATACATGTACGATCTCGAGCTGCTGGCAAAAGATGAAGATAATAATAAGACTAAAAGGTACTTGGTTCGGGTGTATCAGACGCGCATCAACAAGAATATATTACTTCATCAAAAGCTAATAGATTTTATACTTGTGCGAAGTCTTTAATTAATGTATTTCTTTATTTTGTACCCCGGAAGCTGGCGAATAGATTGGAGCTATGAGCCTAATGATTAGCTATAATAATAATATGTCTTTTAATTTATTAGTGTTTGAAGGTATATATTATTTGTGGTGTATGATTTTTTTTTCTCTTCCAATATGTAGTTTATTATGCTTCAAAGTTCAAATGAATGTCTACTTTTGGAGATATATATCTGATTGAATTGTCTTTTCTGGAAAAAGAGAAAAAGAAAAGGTTACAAGATTTAATTTGTGTTCTAATTTTACATATTTTTTTTTATTTTAGATTTTTTTCACAAATGTAAGGTTAATTAATATCGTAAATATAATATGTCGTCATATTCTAATTAATAGAAGATGAATTCATATCTTATAATATAAATGATATTTTTTATTAATTATATATAATAAAAAGTATTTTAAAAAAATATTATGCATTAAACTTCTCTTATATTCGTTCCCATTATATAAAGTAGAAAATTAATGATATATTTAATTTACCAATCTAATT